>NC_056745.1:1137994931-1138204931 GCF_019279795.1 Protopterus annectens
AAAATAAAAATGGATTAGCTAAACATTATATTAATTTTGTGGACCATAGTTTTAAATTTGCCATCACTGAAGCCCTGGAACTAGATAAAAGAGGGGGCCCCTGGACGTTATTACTAGAAAAACATGAGGCACTTTGGCAAATTAAAACAAATGCCACACAGTGGCCAGGCTTAAATGACTTATTGTCATTGGCATGCTTCCTTATCTCATGTATCAGTCATTGTCCTTTTATGTCATGCTGCTAGCTTAATTACTTTACTTACGGTTTTAAACATGTTTTTAAGATTAATATGTAAAGGTGCTGAATTTTAAACATATATTTAAATGTTATTTAAGATATATTTATGTGCTATATTATTTTATTTGATGTGTTTTATGAGCTGTATGAGGGATGCATTTACATATTTAATTGATTGTGCCTTTGGGTTGGTCTGGTGCAGTGATTAGGGGGTGTGCATTTTATTCAAAATGCTAATATAAAAGCAGTTGAATAGCTTGCTGTGGTATTCTGAAGAAGTCTCTGAAATAAGCAGAGACGAAAGTGCTTAATTTATTGACTTTTTTGTTTTAAAATAAGTGTATTGAATAAAGCTTTTATACGGACCTGGCTTTACAGTGTACTTTTTGGGATCCCCAGCTCTGCTTAGTGCCTTTTGTTTATTAGTTGTGACACTGATATATAGACTGTATTTTATATAGTATATATCATGAACAGCAGTAGGCTAAAAAGTAAAAAGTCAGCTGGGTGCACAAGTCCCAGGATAAAAAAGTGCCCAATTCAGGTGGGCGCACAGATAGTAGGACTGGAAAAAATAACAGTGTTGAATCCTCAAGACACTGAAACATTTCTACAATGGAGTTAGACCAAGTCAGGGAGGATGGCCCTGCTATTGTAGAAGGAAGTAGTAGTCTACAAAAATCATAAAAACTGCTAAGCCAGAAAAGAGCCATATAGATGATAGATTGGACTATTGAGGATAAGAAAGAAATTATATATTGTTACTATTATGCATGAAGCCCAGAAATTCCGGACAGAAGATGTACAAAAAGATTAAGATAGAAAGTAAAGGAAAGAAAAATACTTGCACAAGAAAAACTGTCAAAAACTTCAAATGCAAATTTGTGTTCATTAATACAACACATTCATGAAAAACATTATATAGATCAAGAAACCTTGGGCCATTTGGAAAAAGAAGCAACTGAGGAAGTGCAAACATATAAATAAGAAAATCTAGAGATTTTTAAAAGGTATAAAAATGAAATATGAACATGGGAAAGAGAGATCTGATATGGTGCCATGTGTATACAAAGTAGAAAGCCAAATTAATCAAGACAAAAAAATCAGCCCCAAAGATATTCATAGAGAAATACAGGCAAAGGCACCCAAATATGGAACATTTCACAATACAAAATATAAGATCAGAAAGGGGAATGTAGAACAGAAGATTAGTAAAGTAGAAGTTAATAAATAGAAGCAGAAGTAATGGAATACCTGCAAAGTAAAGAATTTAGTGTAGAAAATCTAACACAGCTTATATCACAGCATGATGAAACGAGTCCCCCAAGTTAGGAAAAACAGGAAAGAGGAAGAGCAAGAGACATCTCAAGAAGAAATATGGACATGGGAAATAAAAAAGAGATTTAATATGGCCCAATATTTATGCAAAGGGAAAAGTAAAACTAATCAATACAAAAAGAGCAGCACCAAAGATACTTGAAGAGAAATACAGGCAAAGGCATTCGGATATGGAAAATTTTACAATACAAAAAAATAAGAAAACAAAGAGGGAAAGTAGAAAAGAAGATTAGTATTGGAGGAGTTAAAGAAATAGAAAATGAGGTTATGGATTACCTGTGAGGTGAAGGATTTAGTGTAGAAAATCTAACTCTGATACACCACAGCAGGATAGAATAATGGATCCTCAAATTAAGAAGGAACCAGTTGGGCAGGAAGCATCTGATCAGTTGCCGTATGAAAATACTTTGGAGTCTTCAGTAGGAAACTATGTAAAACTTCAGTTGGAGTTGCACAGCAAGGTAAGGAACAGGAAACTGTGGCAACTCTACCGCAGTCAATGAAGATAGGCAGTGACTTCCCATTTGAAAGAGCAACGAATGACACAGGATGAAATTGAAGAGAATATGGCATAGAAGGATGCTCTGGAACTTTCTGTACAATGCTCACAAGAAATGGAGAACAAAGAATGTGCCCTCAGTTTAGAAGAAAATGATCTAAGGGAAGAATTGTTTGATTTAATAGAGATGGATAGACATATTAAGATCCATGAAAGAAATGGACTACAGAAAGTCAGTAAGACCTCAGATATTACGTTTGATAAAGTAAATGAACACAGTAATCAAGACTGTTTATAGAAATTCATGCGACATAAGAGAAGTAAATAAAATATATTACTGTGTATCTAAATTAATAACAGATAAAGTCTTACCGCAAAAATACAAGGAAGTACAGGAAAGGAAACCAAATGCCATCATGGAAGTATCGAATAGAAAACACTATAAAGCAGTTAAGACAAGAAGAGTCACTGTTAGAAGAGCACAGAAGAGGGAACAGATCAACAAAACTAGATAGACGTGATAAAAGCAATGCTCAGTACCAGAACAGATCAGGATCTGTCGTACATTATTGCAAATAGTAAACTAAAGATATCAGCACAGACAGAAACATTTAGAAGATGTGCAGATAAATATAATGGAGAAGTACAAAATAAGTAATCTTTTGATGACCCAAAAAAGTTTTGTAGAGAACTGGGGAAACAAGGAAAAAGGAATTGAAGCAACACCAAAAAAAAAAGAATAATGAACACCTTTTGGAGAAATATCTATGAAGATCGTGTGGCACATAACAAAGATCCTGAATGGATAGAATAAGTAAAGGAAAGAATGAGAAGTTCAAATGTACAGTATATGAAACGGGATGAAGTTGAAGTAACAGCCAGAAAAATTGAAACAAAATTAAGAAAAGCTACTAACTGGAAAACCCCAGGCCCAGATGCTGTACCTAAATTCTGGTTAAAAGAATTAACATCTTTACATGAAGATTTAGCCATGAATAAGAACTATTTTTATGCGCACCCTGAACAAATGCCAGCCTGATTAACAACAGGAAAAACAATACTCCTGCTTAAGAGTGAACCTGCAAGTTTTCCTAAAAACTATAGACCAATAACCCTCCAACAATATATAATATATAAACTGTACACTGGAATTGATGCCAGTAGAGTTCATAGTCATTTAGAAGAAAACTCAGTCATGGCAATAGAACAAAAGGGTAACAAAAAGAAAGTCATATGGAACAAAGTATCATTTGCTGTTAAAGTCATAATGGAGAACTATAAAAAGGGGAAGAATCTAAGTATGGCATGGACAGACAAAAAAATTGGACAGCATCCCACATCAGTAGTTGAAAGAGTGCTTACAAATGTATAAGGTACATCCTACACTGATTGATTACATTACAGCAACCATGAAACAGTGGCACTCGACTTTGCAGTTAAGCCAGGATAAAGGACAGATTATTATTCCAAAGATAAAAATTCAAAGAGGGGATAGTCCAAGGAGACTCTTTGTTGTGGCTGCTCTTTTATCTTGCATTTAACCCATTAAGCTGTCTACTTAACAGATTAAGTCATGGGTACATTTTGTCTCCCAGAAAACAACAAAGATTTCTCATCTTCGTTTTGTGGATTATTTAAAACTATATAGTTTGTCAGACGAGGAACTGAAAGCACAACTACAAGTTGTCAAAACTTTCTCAGATGCTATAAGAATGTCATTTGGTCTTCATAAATGCGCAGAAGCAACATTTAAAAAAGAAAAGTTGCAACACCAAGAAAATATAGGTCTGGGACAGGAATGTGATATAAGAGTACTCGAGCAAGAGTGAGTGTATATGAGAGTTGATGAAGGATCAACAGTAAAACATGAACAAATGCAAATACAACTTAGGAATATTTTAGAAGACTGAAATTAATATTGAAAACAGCTCTGACATCTAAGAACAGAGTCCAGGCTATAAACCAGTTCGTTCTTCCTGTCCTAACTGATAGTTTTGGAGTGACTGGCTGGCCGCAAAAGTTATTGTATCATTTGGACAGGAAAACAAGAAAAATGCTTCATGGTTTTCAAATGATTTATAAAAATCAGTGTATACCAAGATTATATATTCCCCATTCTGAAGGAGGTAATGGGCCTCCTCGAAATTGATTACTTGTGTAAATCTGCAATCACTGGACTGCATGTATATCTGCTGACCTCACAAGATCCAAATATAGTGAGAGTTTTAAAACATGAGGAGATAAGTCTAAGGTGACTTCCCTGCTCAGTTTAGCAGAAGCTATAAAAGGAGATATATATCATATATGGAAATTGGTGTCAAGCTGGACTGGAAACCAAACCAGAAGTAGACAGAAATCAGGCAGTAAGTGAATGTGCTAAAAACAAAAGAAAGAATGTAAGGGGAAGGATTAGGTGAGAAGGCAAGAAATATGGAAAAGGTGTATAGTCATAAGTACAGAAAACTCCTGGAACAGTGTCATGTTGATCAGGATCTGATACAGAAATGGTTAAAGAGTAGGGAATATAAACCAAAACACAAAAGGTTAGTATTGGCGGCCCAGGATAGTTGACTACATACACATTGGTTTACAAAGTTCATTAAAGATGTCAGAGAAACAGACAAATGCAGATTCTGTAAAACAGAAGTGGAAACAGTTGTCCATCTTGTTGCTGGGTGTGATGCACTAATGGCAGATGGCCTGTATAGTTAAATGCATAATAATGTGGCAAGACTGTTGCATTAGGGATTATGAAAATATTACAATATTGAAGTAGTTGAGAAGCATTGGAAACATCAGCCGCAAAGCATACTATAAAATGATGGTTTATATCACATAGTATCACTCATTATCAACAGCTGAAAAAATAGATGCGAGAAAACTAGATATAGTAGTTCATTGAAAGAAGACAAAGGTAGCATTGATTATTGAAATTGCTACACCCAGTGATTGCAATGTCTTATCTACAGAGAGACACAAAGTCATAAAATACCAGGATTTGCAGGCAGAAATAAGTGCAATATGGCAGAAGGATACCCACTAGTAATAGGAGCAATGGGTCTCATAAAAAATACAGTTTTAGTTAGATATGCTACCAATTCATGTAACTCTGTATGAATTGCAGAAGGAGTCACTTCTGGACACTTTGGGGATGCTGCAAAGCACACTTTTGGCTAACATCAAAGAGTAAAGCAATACTAATTTCATGAATTTTAATCATACTTTGACTTAAGACTGGGATCCATTTTTGTCACAGTATTAGAAAACCAAAAGACTTGAAAAAAATTAAGGAATTAGGAACAGAAGGTATTCCAGCAGGTCCAGCACACTACACAAGAACCTATTCTCTACTGAACTACTGACTCACCCAGGCTCTGCTATTTACTTTTAAGGTCTCTTTCTCGGTTTATCAATGGAGCAATCCCTGATATCCGTGGTTTTATCTTCCAGAAGAAAGAAGAAGAAAACAGAGAGTCAGAGTCTTTGGTTGTCAGGCTGGGTCCTGTTGCTCCTTAAACTCTGGGGTGACTGGGGTGACTGGGGCTGCTGGCTGCTAGTTATTCATCAGATTTTTTCTCTTTCCTCTTGGTGGAGCAAACAAAGAAAAAAAGACCAAGGGGAAGACACATAGATAGTAGATATGTAATTTCATTTGCAAGCAAGGGTAGCCACTCTTGTCAGTTTAACCAAAATAAGTTTTTGAAGAACAAAAAAACAAACGAACGAAGTAAACTTCAAGGCGTTTAACTTCTTCTTTTATAAACTTCTTTTTTTTTTCTTCTTTGTTTGTTTGGTTATTTATTCAATTTTTTTTTTTTGTTTTTTTTTTTTTTTTTGTTCCCCTTTTTTCCCCACTCTTGTCAGTTTCATAGAAAAGGGCAGGTGAAGGTTTGTCACTTAGCTAGGATAATGAACCTGCTTATGGGGCTAGTATGACTTCTGAGAGTCAAAGTTCTTCCAGGGGGGAAACCTTCCAAAAAACCTTCTAATTGTGTGTGGACAGAGACATTTTACTGTGATCAGTTTAAAGAGCTTTTTTACTTTTTCTTTTTTTTTAGTGCTTTTTCTCTTTTTCTCTTTCTGAAAAATCTTCTCCTCAGGAAAAAAAAAAAATCAATCCTCTCTTTGGAAAATGGATTTTAGTCAGAAGAGCAAATTTCTTCAAGGGTGTAAATATCTAATTCTCTGAAATTTCTTCACTGAAGATTCTGTCTTCAGATTTCCTTTCCTTTTTTTTGTGTTTCCTTTTTGATGTATTTTTTTCTTTTTTTTTTTTTTTTTTTTTTTAAAAAAATCAATTATAAATATAATTCTAATGCATGCAAATGCAAAATTATAAATGCTGCCAAATTCATTTTTTTGTCTGCTGCTTGTTTTCCTCCTGTCCTATGACTTTTCTGCTTATTTTTTTATATTGTTCCCAGTTCGCTTTTTTGTATAACTTCCAGATTTTTATTTGTCCAAAACTGCTTCTTCATTGTCAAGATTGTGCTAATAACCTTTTCTGTAAACAAACAATTTAAAACAATTTACTGCTGCTAACCCCATTCTGTCTAACAAGGAGGGGCTTTTGTTTTAATGTGTTCCTCTATTTGTTGTCAAGTTTACTTTTTATCTATTAAGAATTAAATATTTAAGGTTTAGTCTTTTTCTTTCTTTTTAAAGAAAAATTTTTGAACATTTTATCTGTTTCTCTTTAGCTAAAGTTTTCAAAACATATTTTTATAGTTAACAGCTCTGCTAGATTTCCACAGTTCTGCTTCTGATTATTTCAAAGAATGATTATGATGTTGCTTATTACTGCTGTAGTTAGTAAGACTTTACTTTTAGTACTTTTCATGTTGTTTTCTCTCTTGCTTTGGTTTTTAATCTTGTTTATTCCTAAAGAAGGAAAATTTAAAGTAGTGTCCCTCCTTTTTGTCAGAAAGATAAGTGTGTATTAAAAGTGTGATTCAAGTTTTTCAAGAACTTTAGTTTCATAAGGTAAATTTTAATTCATAAATAAATTTAATTTTTTCAACTTTCTTTTAACTTCAATTGTTTTGGCCTTAAAAAAAAAAAAACTCCAAAAAAAATAAAGCAAAAAAGCAATATTTAAAAAAAAAAAAAATTAGTAGTCTCCAAAAATAAAGGACAAGCTGAAAGAAAATCAAGGAAAGTAAAGTCCTCTCAGACCTCTCTCCTTTCCACACCCCTCTCTTTCCTCTCCTTGGTCACATGCTTCAGTTTCCACTTGTTCACAACCTTTTTTCAAGCAGGGTTACAAACCTTTCCTTTTTGAAAATTCCAGCAGGCTTACACTTGCCAAGCAATAGGAATCACTTCTTCACTCTTAACCATTCTCTCAAATTCTGAGTTTACACAGAACTCTCTGGAGAAATATTTCTGCACTACATATTTGCCATGTGGGCTTTGTCCTCAATGTCTGTACTGGACCTTTCCTGTCTAAATCATTTTATCAAGATTCTGAAATTTAAAATATTATTTCTTCAGTCCCTTCCTCCTCTAATCCCCCTAGCCTTTATGGTAAAGCAAGATTTAAAGGATAGCTATCATCACTTTCCCATCGGTGAGCAGTTCAGGTGTTTTCTATGGTTTGTTGTGTCTGCTTTATATTATCCGTTATCTGTCTTACCCTTTGGAATTTTCAAAGCACCAATGGTATTCACAAATTGTGTTGCTTCAGTAATTGATTATTGCAAGTTTCAATGAATTTGACATCTTTCCATATGTAGACAATTGTCATATTTTTGCAGACTCTTTTTCCATTTGTCAAGAATAATTCCAAGTTGTCCAGAATCTTCCACTCAGTATGAGTTTTCAAATCAACTTTCAGAAATCTTCAATCATCCCTTTCCACATAATTTTACTCCTGGGATGGCTGTTAGATTCTGCCCTGGGTAGAGCCTTTCTTTCTGCAGACAAATTAGAAAGGTTTCAGTAGTTTTTTTTTTCTGGGCTTCTCCAGTAAAAGCCATGTATATGCAAGGGAAATTCTCCGGATTTTTGGATACATAGCATCTATGATCTGCACATTTCCCCTGGTCAGACTCTACATGAGGAAAATAGAGTGGTACCCACCCAGCTTCTGCACCCTTTGCCTTTTCACATCCCAGTTCTGGGATTTGTAAAAAAAAGGGGGATTATTTGGTGGATAGACCAGATCTCTTGCAAACCAGGTTTAGCATTCTTCCTTCTAATCCCCATCCATTCTGTAACTACACATGTATCAGACTTGATGTGGGATATGGTTTCTGAAGGGGTAAAAGTGCAAGTTCTCTGAAACTCCTCAGACTGACGACAGAAGCACATAAATGCCAGAGAGACGTTGGCAGTGCTCATTGCTTTGAAAGTCTTAACTCATTTCTGGTTTTGAAAAGATCTGTAAGTGTACACAGTCAACACTACAGGGATGTAGTACATAAGCAGACAAGGGGATACCAGATCTTACTGGCTGTGACAGGCTGGGAGATAACTGCTCATCTTGACTCTGCAAGGTTCATACATTCCATCAGAGCAAAAAGTGATTGCAGTGAAGTTCAGCAGAACCAGGATAGACCCTCCACATATGGAAACTTTATCCTAGGGTCCTTACAGAATTGATCCAACTGTGAGGAACACCTCAAGTAGATCTTTTTGCCTCATTTCAGAATAGACAGCTAGAGAAATTCTGCTCCAGGACCCATTGCAAACAAGCCTGAAAGACAGACGCCTTCTCATTCTCATGGACAGGAATGTTCCTGTATGTTTTTCAGCTATTTCCACTGATATCCAGGGTTCTTCTAAGGATCCAGAAGGACACTCCAAAAATTGTGTTGACTGCTGTCTTTTGGCAGACAACAGTAGTTTTCCCTTTTCTGTTTGGAAAAGTGCAGTAACTACAAGCTTCCCCACAAAGTGGATTTGTTTATACAAGATACAACCCAACCTGAACAATCTTCAACTAACAGCCTTGATAATAGAATTTTAATATCTTTTAGGCACTTTTTTTCCAGAGAATGTGCAACAGGTAGTAAAGAAGGCAAAAAAATCTACTACTAGGAAGTCATATATGTGCAAGTGTAAAATATTTTCCAGTTGTTGCCACTCCAAGAACCCAGGCCCGCTTCAGGACTAGGTTGCCTCTGGTTCTTGATTATTTGTGTGAGTTACTGTCCTCTGGCCTTTCTCATTCCTCTATCAATGTGCATTTGCCAAGCATTACTGCTTCTCTGCCCTTTGAGCCTTCCCTTTCTAACTATGCTTAAGTTAAACATTTTTTGAAATGGGTATTTCATATCTGACAATTTGAAACAGGTGACTCCTCCCTGGGATTTCATATTTGTTCTTGAAGAGTTTACTCTGTCTCCAGTTGAGCCTGCTCATTAAGCTGAATTGAGGTTCTTAACATGAAAGGCTGGTTTATGCATTGCTTTAGCATCTGTTAGGAGAGTATCTGAGTTACAAGCACTTCTGGAGAGTCAGCTCTACCTCATTTTATACAAGGATAGTTTTTTTGAGAACTAATCCTTTATGCCTAAAGAGATCTCAGAATTTACTTTAAAACAGATTATTCATCTAACTGTCTTCTTTCCTGAACTCATGAATAAGGGAGAAAAGATTCTATGGGCAGCTCAGACACTACCTAGACTAAACTCTACCTCCAGGAAAGCTGATCAGATATTTGTCTGCTATGACGGTAAGAGGAAAGGACAACCAGTGTCAAAACTGGCTGACCATTTTCTAAGTGGTTGTCTCATGCTATTGCTTTTTGTTACACTCACATCTTCGGTGTCTTTCTAGAAAGAGGCAGACTCTAGAAATATTGTAATGATAGCATCTTTGTCCTTTGTGCACAGTTTTACAAAGCAGTTCAAACTGGATTCCTTTTCCAGGTCCAGAGCAGGCTTTGCTAGGACCATTCTCTAGGGACTCCTGTAGCCGTAGTTTATTAGCCTCCTCCCTATGGTAGTTTTATAAGCTATGATAATCTACCCATTTAGCTTACAGTACTGCAATAGTGATCTATGCATTAAACACAATATAGCTGTGTAAGCAAACTTAACATAACAGTAGATGTTCTAATAGATCACTGTTGTAGTAGCCTCCAGTTCCCTCCCTCTCTCCAGCCCCCTTCTTTGCTTGTTTGTTTTTTTTTTTCTTTTGTGTTGCCACATGGTGGATGTTGCTCCTTTTCTGACTCCCTATTGAAATGTTGGCACTTGACATGCGAAAAATAAAAAGACTTAAAACACAGGAGAAAAGCAAAACTCAAAAATTGATCTTTTCCCTAAAACCTCTTTTTCTGGGGGGCAAGTTCCCCACACCCCCGAACATATATATATATATATATATATATATATATATATATATATATATATACCAACTTCAAGACTGCCATACCTCAGAGAAAAGGGAATTTTCTGAGAAATAGAAAACCATCAAAAAGAATCACACCAAAAATCAGAATCCAAAAACTCCCAAACAGACCTTAAAATAGGATGTTTATTTAGCACTTTTTAAAGGCATGGAATGTATCTAAAGTTTTCCTTAAATTAACGCATTTAACATGGTGAACATTTTAATGAAACTAGGTACTGTTATAATAATTTACATTCCGTGCCTTTAAAATTTTTAATATGTAATCAATTATTAAATTAAGTATAATTAAAAGTATAAAAAGCTTTGTGTGGTATTATGGGACATTCTTATGAAGTCCTGCTTGTGTAGGGATGAAAGTGCTAAATAAATGTCCAATTTTAAGCTTTGTTTGAGAGTTCTATGATTCTGGTTCTTAGCGATATTCTTTTAGATGTTTTTCTGAGTCTTGTAATGATACACTTCTGTTGTGTTTTGAATATTCCGAGAAATGTCATCTCAGACTAAATATATGTAAGTCAGTTCTTTTGACCATTCAATCTCTGTATTTTGGGACTCACTCTAGTGGGTTGTGACATTTCAAATGCTTACCTCCTTTTCTACGTAGTTTACTGTTGACTTTGTTTCTTTGCATTGTTCTGTCAGAGCTCTTGTCTATCTCCGTAGCAAAAAATGTTCTAAGGCTTTTTGCACAGCAACTGTCTTTATATAGAATTCTGCTCAAGCTCCTGATAGCTAGAATTCATGGAAGGCACCCGTTAGCTTTGTAAGTTTGTCAGTCAAAGGAGTTAGCACCCATTTAGCTAAGGCTACTTCAACAACCATCCATTGGAACATTGTGTTAATTACACAACTGTACTTTCCCTTTACTGCTTTGCTCCAACATCATCACTAGCTGTACTTTGCTTAGAATTCCCATTCATTAGACATGATTTTGGAGTTTGGGCTATTACCAAAATATGACGGTGACTACTTGTACTGAGAGCAGGTCTTATAAATCTGGCCCTTGTTGTAAACCTGTTTATAGATAAGCCTTACACTGAGTCACTTACGCCGAGAGTAAATTTCACTGAGATCAACTCTTTTGGAATTTGGCCAGATGTGTTTTTATAAATATGAATATCATATTGATATAGGATTTAATTTGTAATTTAAGGATGAAAGGAAGGATTTGTGTATAGAATGATATAAGAAGAAGAAAGGATGTGCATAATGGATTGTTGATACAAGGGAAAAAGAAAGGTTTCATATATGTAAGAGGACAGTTAAAGACGGAAATGGATTTTGTGTTATATTCTGCTATTTGTTAAGAAATAGAAGAGGAATTGGTGGTGGGTTTTTCAGATCATTTGGCAATGTGGGCCACATGAAGAGAAGATGAGGAAAATATTAACTATAAGAAAGAGCAGACACTGTTAACATGGGAATGTATTAAATCAGTTACCAAAACACCATAACAACCTAGTCTAGAAATCACTGGAATTTTATTTATTGACATTTGATTACCAGGAAAATCTGACTAGGTAGGACCTCATTTTCAGCAGAGGCCTGAAGAGAAAAGCTCCAACATGCATTAGGTTAAAGGCTTTTGTTTCAGTAACATCCAGAACTTCATCAGGACCATGACCAATATTCCATTCTATTCCTTTATAAAAATCAAAAAGTAGCCACACCATCATTAAAAAACTTGTCACACGATCATTATAATATACATAATCTCATATGATCACTCCATGTTCTTATTCAGCTACTACTTTATATTCAGCTAGTCACCAATAAAAATATTTTAGTACCATATTCAACATTACATAAAATTATTAATTTATCCACTATTAGTATGAAAATAAACATTAAATAAGAAAATAATGAATTAATAAAGACTATGTAAAAACACATAAAAGAACAACAAATTACTGATGAGCAAATATATACACATGAAAATCCCTAAACACAACCTTTAAAACTACTCAATTAAAATCACACATAATCCCTCACTCCTTTTAACTTACTATCTAAACCCTAATGGCAAATAAATGTCTTTACAGATTACTATAATTAAAGGAAAACTCCACCTTAGAACTAAACACCTCAAAATCACTCTGACTGCTTCTTATAGAATTTTAATGTTTCCTGCAAAAAGGCTGCCAACAGAGCTTGACATAGCAAAGTGATCTTGTTTTTCCTCAAGCCTTTCTCTTTCCCATAATCCATTTCAAGTCTGCTGTATATGAGTCACGCTAGACAAAAGGAAGCAGTGGTATATTCCCGTGCCATTGACATATAATGAGATTAGTGTCAGTCACTGTCATCTTATGTACCTTCTTTAACAGGACTGTTTATTTCTTGATTGGCCCTCATTTGTGTGTGTCTTAATACTTGTTTTACAGTATACTAAAGAGTTGTACAGTTGCAACCGGAAAAGTAGCTAAATTGCTGGACTCTGTTCAAAGCATCTTTTTGTAGTCCAAGATGAATTGGCAGTCCCTTGCCCCAACACTTTGTTAAATGTGTTACTACTGTACAAGAATTACAAGAAAACATATTTTCTGACTTTTCTGTAAATGTCACAGACATCTTTGATACTACATTTAAGTTATCTTAAAATGTACAGCACTATAAACAACAAACATTTACATTTTAAAGCTTTGCATTTCAATACTGTGCTGCTCCTTGTGTAAATTTGTCAAAAGAGTGACAGCTGCCTTTGAACTATTGACTGATCTAATTGCTATGTTTTGCTATGAAAGGCATGGCTACTTTGGGAACAGCTGTGAATCAGTGTAAGTTTTCTTTCTCTGTGGAATAAAGATAGTGGAAAACAGTTTCACATATCTCTCTCTTTTTTATAGCAACTGATGTGCTCCTGAGATCAGCAGGATTAATTAGATTAATTCGCTTTATAAGACCATCAGCAGTATCTGACTATAGATTTCTCTGTGTTTGTGGTGTGCCATGCAGGCTGTGACGCCCCACCACTGGCCCAGTAATCAAGGAGTCTCAATCCCCACCACTGGCAACAGTGGGGGACGTACACACTGGGAGGATGACAAATACGCACAGTAAAGTGCAATTTCCCTTAAGAGCACACAGAGACCACAGTCAGTTTGGGGGCTGGTTTCTCCCACTTTCTCTAGATCCCCAATAAGACTCCCCACTGACACAGCTATAAAGTTGAGATCTCAGCTGAGTGGCCAAGCCAAGACCTCCAGCACCCTCTCTGTCCAACGAGTGCTTTATGTCCCTGCCCAAGTAGTTGACACACACACCTTTTATGATTTGATTTATATACACACACACACACACACACACACACACACACACACACACCTGGGAAAGGCTGGCACAGGTTTACTAGCTATGCCTCCTTCTGCCCAGACTATAACATAGTTTTGACTGCCACCAGCCACTCTTTATCAGCTACTTTAAGGCCCTTAAAAAGTGTGTCCAATCTTACTGTGTAATGTTGCTATTAATCCAAAAGGTAGTTTGACCAAGAGCAAGGCTATTAAGAGTGGCCTGCACAGTGTCGCCAAATAGATATGTGAGTAATCTAAGAGCTTAAATATCTCTAGACAGACCAGCCACAATTGAAAGGTTTAAATATATTTAATAATAATAATAATAATAATAATAATAATAATAATAAATAAAAGAACAAGAACATACTCAGTAAATCATCACAGTAACTTCAGAGTTCAAAATCATAGGAAATATTTAAAACAACATTGCAGGACAGTCTCAAATAAATACAGAAAACATTTAAACTAATCTTTACTATATTCCTAACTGAATCTAAAATAATTACTATACCCTAGAAATTTACTATTCCAACAAGGCAAGTGTGGTGAATGGATCTTCTAGCTAGTGTTGTTGTCAGGTCAAAGACAAATACAGAATGTACTGTGTCCGTCTCAGAGACTTCTTAAATTACTATCAAATATTACTGCTGGGGTAGCTTGCAGCATGACCACTTCTTGTTGTCTGACTTTTCCAGGTGAAAACCCCCGCTGTTGCAGCTGTTAACATTTAGCATCTCCCTGTGAAAACACATAAACAAGGACCCTTTTTATATCTTTTGGCACATGGTGAAAGTCATAAAATAATGTACTTTCCTCCACATTTAAAGACAATACAAAAAACTTCTAGTCCTAGACTTTGTGTCTGTTACTGCACTGAAACTGAGAGATAACATGCTTTGCTTATGGCCCAGCTATAAAGTAACTTAACCTTAACCATTCTTCTGAAGTTTTGCAAGTTAGTCTCCTGTGTTTCAGTCTCCCCTGTTAAACAGTTACAGTAGTGTATAAAAAATATCTCTTTAGCACACGTCTATATAACATGACATACAGTTCTAATACATTTGTAACACAGACATATGAATCATGTTGGTATTCACAAATGACACACAACCACTTACAAAATTCCAGATAGCTGGATAGCTGGGCTGACATTATCTCCTTTTGTCACACTTCTATGTAAATCATATTAATATTCACAAATGGCATATACTTATTTACAAAATTCCAGATAGCTGGGCTGGCAGTATCTCCTTTTATTACACTTCCACATAAATTATATTAATATTCTCAAATGACATATAATTATTTACAAAATTCCAGATAGCTGTGCTGGCAGTATTTCCGTTTTGTCGCACAGGCATAGACAAATTCCTCTACAAGTTATGTGAGAAGTTAAGCTTACAAAAGTAGGTGGACTTTCCCTTCCTTTGGTTCCAAGTTAAGGATATGAAAGTTTTATAAAGTACAAGCAGACTTCTGGTACCTACACAGTACTGTTACTATATTGTAGGGAGAAAGCAGCCTAAGAGTTGAGTTAAACTGTAGGAGAAGGTTGTGTTTTCCTTAAACTATGTCCTACAATTTTGTTGCATGCAATGCTAAAATACTGCTAATACTGATCTTATCAATTAAACTTGGAGAGTAGGCTGCATACAGAAGCAACTGCCAGTACAACTCTTGGTAAACAAGCCTCGAGTTATGAAATCATAGCATAAAGCAGATACTTGGCAATATATTCCAGTTAGGAAGAAAATAAATGTACAGAGGGACTTCCAAGATAGTTGCATACTGATCAGCAGCTTAATTTCAGTTCTCCCAGTGTGAAAAAAGAAACTGAAATATGGAGACCAGTAACTCTGCCAGATTTAGTAAATTTGGTTACTGGTCATTAAGTACACTGCCTGCATGCCAACAAAGAAGAAACTTAAAGAAAGTCAACTAGAAAAATGTGAAAAGAAAGCACTGGCAGGGAAGAATCCTGCAGTTGTTCTGCAAAAAGCAGTTGAAACTCCAGCTTTTGTGCAATACATGGCTTCTAGTAATCTAGAGGGTAAAATAAATCAAATGTGCTCAGAGCTGATTAAAATAAATGAAACAGTGAAGGAGTATATCAACTCAAGTAACAAAAGGCTGGAAAATGGAAGAAGCTTTAAACTGCTATTCAGATGAACTGATAAAACTGCAAAAATCAGAGGCTGAAATGAAGAAAAGGGTCACTGAGTACAAGAGTGCTCAAGAACAGCTGTTTAAAAAGTGGTAGAGTGAAAGAACAGAGCACACAGGGAAACCTGAGATTTTCTGCTGTACCAAAGAAACTGGAAGGAACAGACTGAATTCATTTTGTGAGAACACAAATAAGCAACTGGACTGGTATTCCACAGCAAGGTCAAATATATGCTCGTAAGTCTGACCAATAGAAAGCAGCCAAGAACTGTATTAGTAAAGATGCAATGATACCAGTAGAAAGAATTGATCCTGACAAAATTATGTCAGAAGGGCAAAGTATTAAAAATTGGAGACAGTAAAGTGTTTGTGGAAATTGATTATTCATTTACACCAGGGAGAAGAGAAGCAAATTTATCCCAGCAATCGGGTAATATCAAGAGGTAGGTGTTAGTTTCAAGCTGTTGTATCAAGCGGTCTTTAGAATATTTTTCAAGAAGAATCAATGTCATTCTTTTATGAAGATAGGCTAGGGAGGAAATACAAAACTTTGTCCACCAAAAGTGAGCCAACAAACAGAAGGGGATTCTGCTTCTCATTCTTCTGATAGTAAAGATCATAGAGAGTCCTTTGCCAAAGAAACCTTTTCCAGTATTCCAAAGGAAAATATTTGAGAGACAGAAAATAGTACAGGAGTTGACTAGAACAATCGTGAATTCTTTGGACTTGAACCGGAATCTGGGGTTCAGAGGTGGAGATGAACAGGAAGAAGACCAGTAGCACTGAAATGAGTGAATAAATATAAGATTACACAGTATCAATCACATTTGTGAAATATGGCTTTGCAAGAAAAAGTGGAAAGCTTTGACTTTTGTTTACTTTGTTAAACCTGTGGGGGTCTGAAAAGCATATACCCCATCAGGAAACTAATGGGAAAGGAAAAAAACATAACTGCAAGTGAAATCATTTTTGTTCTTAACAGTATCTGTATAAAGCATTTCATGATGTAAATTGTATGATCTGCTGATGTCATTTTCATTCATTCCTCAACAATTGGGTCTCTCATCCGATCTTGGATCTGACCTGGATGCTTGTACTAGACTCTTGGATCCAACTCCCAAGCTGCTCTCTCTACCCATAATACCCCAGTCAGTCTGCTCTAACTCAGGTCTCATTTGCTGCCATAGCACTACAGATGCACCTCCATCTCAGAGAGCTATTTTGGGTGTTTTTCCGTACTGTGAACCCAATTTTTTTCTCTAAAGTTTACTATTTTTCTACTTCAACCACTTCCCTTACCTAGTCAATTGAGTTTTTTTTCTTTGCAGTAGTTTGTTTTCTCTTTCTTTTCTACCTCAGGATACCTGTCAGTATCATTGTTGGTACTTTTTCCTCCTTTTTTTCTCTTCTTCCCTTTTTTCTACCCTCTAGAGGGTCACGTACCATTGTTGGTAGTCCAAAAAAATATTTTTCCTTTCCCTTTCTTAGAATCACTTCTCATATTTTTAGCTAAGATCAGTGGAATATCGTGGCTGAGAAACCAACATGTTTCAAAAAGTGCAGTTCTTGTGGGCATAAGATCCCTAACTCATTTGCCCATAGGGAGTGTGTCTACTGTCTTGGAGCTTCTAAACTTAACATAGACGGCTCCATTTTTGCAGCCTTTAATTCCAGGACCCTTAGCAACCATTTATTTTATTATTTGTTTACCAGGGAAGTCCAACTTGGAATGAAGAAAATTTTCAGCAGAGGCCTGTGGAGATATGCTCCACTGCACTGATGGTTTAATAATGATGTTTATTGTTTAAAAAAAAAAGGGCAGGAATTGAATAATTTATGTAATGTAGCTTAGGTTATATGCAATATATGTGAATTATAATGTTTGTAAAAACATGAACTTGTTAATACAGTTTGATTACTTTTATATAAATGTAAATTTGCCTATGTCATAAGTGATTTTATTTATTTATTTAACATTTGATGTTATGTTGTCCCATCTCGCCTTCATTCTTGATAGTTGGGTTCGGAGCCGAGTATCAGTTCCGACTCAGCCTTAATACTAAAGCTCGATACCTTCCACTGGCTCGAGGCTATACCCTATCCCATGATGCCTGGTGAGAGTCCCCAGATCTTGTTTGCCGCTTTGATGGATCGACATTGCGTTTTATTGGCTCAGGCTAAGTTTTTAGTATTTTTTTACTTTTGGTCTATTTTTCTCCTTAGTTAGGATTTTAAACTGTTTAAAACTTTTTGAGGTCGGAGCAGAAGTCAGGGCCAATATACCGGTAGTGGTTTTTGGACCCAACAGTTCTACCACATGGACGTCCAGGCATTCTGGCCTCAAGCTCTTCTGAGTCAGAGGAGGAACAGAAGACAAGATAGGCACAGTAGTCGGGTTCACTTCCATTTGGGCTGGGCTCATGAGAATTTTGGCTAAGGCCAGTGTACGCAGCAACCTCTTGACCACCCACTCCACATCATCATCTGAGAGGCTCCTGGATGATCAAGAGGAAATAGTGGATGATTTATGGCTACCAGCCACCGATTGCAACAGGGGTGACTAGGGCACTGAGTAGACTGGTTCCAAAGTTGGGGACTGGCTGCTTTTGTGGCTCCGAGTTGACTCTGATAAAACTGGTGGAGCCAATGGAGCTGTCGTTTTGGGCCCAATAGCCTTCGGATTCAAAGATGCTTGCTTAGACTTCTTAGCCAGCTCAGACACCGGAGCTGAGGAAGAAGATATTTTTGAAGACTTTTCAGAAGATGGAGACTGAGAGGATTTTGATGGCTGATTCCCTTCTACCACCACATCAAAAGGACTTTTAAGCAGACCCCTCACAATAAGTTTGTTCCTGCAGGACCCTGGAACTGAATCCATGGCAGATCGAGCAAGAGTCCTGCAGATGAATGGCACCTAAACAGTAAACATAGCTAGTGTGCTCGTCAGTCAGAGACATCTTCTGTGTGCACGACTCACACTTTTTGAAGCCAGATTGTTTGGTTTCTTTAAGTTTCTTACTAGAATCTTTAGACATTTTAGCAGTAATAAAGAGCAAAAACCATCACCCCACTAACACCACTAAAGACACAGGAAAAAGAAGCTGAACTCTAACAACAAGTTTAACTACTATTTTTTTTTTTATATAAACTAGAGAAGAAAGTCTCTAACTTAAATGAAGATCTCCTCTAGACAGATGAGACCTCTCTAACTAAAACAACAACCCTCAGTAAAAAGGGATTGCAGAAAGAGAAGGGGAGCCTTCTGTGTTAAATGGGCTAATACAACGAGGATAAAAAATGAACCCTTTAATTTAAACAGGTTCGTTGAGGATAAAATTAAAGTTTAACGAGATAGGGATAGAGATACGGACCTGCGAGTGAAACGATGGCCCACACAAGAAGAAACCACAAACAGCAGTAACACAGAGTCTAATTATTAATTCACACACCAGCAATCCTCTACTAGGATAAGGGAAAGGTTTTAAACAGTTTACAATCCTAACTAAGGAGAAAAGTAGCAAAGTGAACCAGAAAGTTGAAAAACCAAACTGCCTGAATACGCAGATACTGCAATTCAGGAAATGTCCATAAATATAAAGTTCACCAGTAAAAAAACACTGAAGGTAGAAAGTAAAAACACAGATGAATTTATTTTAAGCGCTTTTCGTTTGCCTCTTAGGCAAACTTCTTCAGAACCACAATACAGCAGTGCACTATGCTTTAAATAGTGTGACATCATAATTGAATTAACAACAGTTCAGTCAATTGACAATCAACCCAATCGTACCCCACTGCAATAAATGACAAACAATAAGTAATAAAAATACTCGTAAGTGATGTACATAAAAGAATAAACAATACCCTGTCACACTAAATAGTTCACTCAATAAAAAGAATGGACACTAACGAAAACCCAACAGTCTTCTGTAATTAACCAAACTGTTGAAGTTGTAATAATATAGTAAAACTGTCAATAAAAATTGCAACTTTAACCTCAAAGCAAATTGATAATCCTCTAAACAAAATTGCCTTAATTAAGTTGCTTATTTTAAAAACATTATGAAAGCAACGTTAACTGATACTACCTAGTTCAACAGAGTGTTGAAAAAATATAAAAAAACTAAAATAAAACTAAACTAAATCTGTGTACATACAAGATAAATTGACTTGACAATCACGACAGCCTATCTTTTTAAACTAAGAAGTCGAAGGACGCTAGAAATCGTACAAGCTTCATTCAACCCTGGCGAGTGGTATGCTTCCAATCTAATCTGCCAATGTAGCTCTTTTTCTAACAGTTTAAGCTGTACAGGTCCACCCCTACTATCATGTACCACCTGTTCAATTCCAATGAACTTGAACTGGTGGGAAGGATGGTCAATTATATGTTTGGCCAACGCGTTGGTTTCTTTAGGTTTCCTTATGGCATACATGTGCTCATAAATTCTGTCCTTGAGCTTACGCTCAGTTTTACCAATGTAGAAACCTGTGCAATGTTGGCACTGAGCCAAATAAACGAGCATACTGGAATTACAATTGACCCTACATTTTAGTTTAAATACATGATCTTGAACCGTGAATTTATTCGATTCAATAATGTGCTTGCACCAGTTGCATGCTTGGCATTTAAACATGCCAGGGGACCTAGTTGACAATGGTTTCTGCTCAAACAGTGATTTCAAATTCTTGGCCTTTCTATGGGTAACTTTGGGAAATGGTCCCATTTTAGATGACACCTCTGGGTCTGCTCTAAACAAATGCCAATTCTTTCTAATGATGAACCACAAACTAGAACTATCGACAGTAAAAGTAGTTATAAATCTGGGAAAATTAAACAAGTGAGATACAGAAGTACTAGAAGAGTTCTGCCCTTCTGTAGTTGAAACCTGAACTAAATGTTCAGTACACTTTATTACTGGCAATAATGGCTCATAAAACTTAGAAGACCTTTTCTGTGAAACCTCACCAATAAAGTCCTCGATCAATTTAGAAGGGTAGGCCCGACTCGTAAACATCTTTTTCAATAGTAAACATTCCTCAAGATAATCCACATCCCTGCTTATCATCCTCGCGGCTCTAACTAGTTGACCTTTGATTACTGCTCGTTTTTGCAAAAACGGGTGGCAACTAGTGAAATGCAGAAGTGTATTAGAATAGGTGGGTTTCCTATGAATTTGTGCTATAAAACAAGTTGCCTCAGCATCCTTAATCAACATGATGTCAAGGTATGGAATCCTCGTATTGCTAAAGTTAAAAGTAAATTCCAAAAAGGTGGTAGTGCTGTTTAAATAAGTTACATACTCTGCTGCTTGAGCTTCACACCCTTTAAATAATATAAAAATACCGTCTAAAAAGCGTGTATAATATGTAAGATGTTCAGCATAACTGGGATGGTCAAAAACAAATTGGTGCTCCCAATTGGCCATCACCAAATTTGCCACACTTGCACCACAAGGAGAACCCATGGCAACACCAGTGTTTTGTAAGTAGAAATTCTCCCCAAACATAAAAAAATTCTTGGGTAAAATTAAATCCATTAATTCACCCACAAGCAGGATGTTATGATTACTTGCATTCCTAGCTTTCAACCTGTCACCAACCCACTCAATAGCAACATCGTATAAGTCTTTTACATCAATTGTCAAAAAATTAAGATAGTCATAAAACTCTATATCATTAATTTTAGACAAGAAAGACCACGAGTCTTTACAGATTTGAACTTCTTGTTTGACATATTTCTGTAAAATGTTGTCGATCACCTTTGCACAAGCATAGGACGGTGCCCCTCGACTGTCAATCAACGGGCGCATAGGAGGGTCCCTTAAATCCTTGTGGATTTTGGGTATACCAAAAAGGTATGGAAATCTTGGGTACTGAGTAAACATGAAGTTATATAATTGTTGATCAATCCTACCCTCCATGAGCATTTCCTCAATGTTGTCTTTAATAATCCTATACCCTCTATTCACCTCACTCCTAGAACTTAAAACATAAGCAGAAGATTGGAGCAAAGAGGTCATTCTGTCAAAGTAATCTTCTTGGTCGAAAATCACTGCACCCCCCCCCCCCCTTATCAGGTTTACAAACACGGACATTATGTGATCGAAAATATGATAAACTTTCAATCTCCTTAAAGAAGTTAGGTGTGTAACAATGTTTAGGTCTACCTTTGACGCTCCTGATGTCCACCTCACAAATTTTTCAAAAGTGGCCAACAATGGATGTAGTTGTGGATTAAATGTACTAGGTACATGTAATTGACTACCTGCTTCAAAGTGGGCGTCCCCTCCCATCATTAGTTGAAAGTTAAGTTTCCTGGTAAATGTCTTTACATCGATAATGGATGTAACAATATCTATACTTTGTTTAGGGACATAAGTATGACCCTTGGCCAACAAGTCAGCCATATCGGTGGTTACAGAAAGTTGAGAAAAATTAAAAACTTTAAAATCACCAGTGGAATTAAGACTAATCACCGGGCCGGCAGGTCGACTACTCACACTTGTGTCATTGTTGATCAAATTAGGTAACCCTGAAGTGGAAAGAGGAAGGGGTGACTTAATATCATCATTTAAGGTTACTTCAATGCCTAAAGAATGGGGGGAAGCTAATATTACCTGTTGGTCCTTCTCTGGTTGGTGTGGTTCGACCATTGGCGCTTCTGTTTGGGTCTTGCACCTAAAAAATTGTTATAATCTTCCTGTGTGTCACTATTATTTCTAATGTTACCATAGTTTCTATTTTGAATGTGTTCACTCCTACGAAGTTCGACCGGTGGGAAATCTGCGCTATCAAGTGCTGACACATTCCCAGTCTGCTCCGTGTTGGAGTGAACTGCATCAAATTCCGTATTACTAATGGTGTTGTTCAAATTATTATAGAAAGGTCTCGTATTGACTCTCCAGTCCTGGCCAGGAGAAGGACTAAGATAAGCTACCCCCTCCCTATATGCTTTAGCATCCCTATCAAGTTTTTTTAATTTTGACAGATTTTAACTTAATCAAATAGGCATCAATACTACTAAAAATTCTAGCATAGTCATATCTGTATCTATCGAATAACAAATCCTGTTTAATGGCATTGTCCAGTGTTCCTGCCTCAATATTCAGTTCCTCTATTTGAAAGGTGTAATGCTTAATCATTAAGTTCAACAACTCGGCCCCATGTTGGTCAAATAAAGCAATCAATTCACGGTGAAAAGTAGAATTGGCTACCAGCCCCGTCGGGTACTGGTGATGTCTTAAACCTTTAGGCACAATCCTACGTGCCAAACATTCTTTGAAATATGCAATTTCCAATTGCAGTTTCTTGATTTTAATTAATACATTATCAAGCTGTTTCAAATTGCCAATAATACCAGGGTCACTAGCAGTACGTTAAGTGCCTGGTCCTGAAATGGTAAAATTAAATGAAGGATGAACAGAAACCCAGTCTAAAAAGACCGGGAAATTGTTGGCAATATTACTCACCGCTGATTGTGAATTAATAACCCCCAAGGAAGGCGGCTCTCCATTGGTACCTCCAAAGTTACAAATGGGAGGTTCAATATTACGGCCAGTAAGTCCGCTTACATCAACTGGACGCTAGAATGTTGCCTGTCCTGCTCTGCTAGGTTAAAATTTGGCGGAGCATGTATAGGACCCAATTGGCCCTGCTGCGATATAGCAATTGGTTGGGTAGCCGGAATTCTCCTCTGCTCCTCGATGTTACTCCTACCGCCTGCTGTCACAATAGGCTCACGACGACCATTCAAAACATCCTGGGTGTTTAGCGGTACGTTGTCAGATACTACGTTAAGGGGGGAAATCCCTAAACGGCTTCCTAGTATGTTGGTAGCATGTGAAGGTAACAGACCTTTCAATAATAATTTGAACAACACCATTAGTAATACGGAATTTGATGCAGTTCACTCCAACACGGAGCAGACTGGGAATGTGTCAGCACTTGATAGCGCAGATTTCCCACCAGTCGAACTTCGTAGGAGTGAAGGCATTCAAAATAGAAACAATGGTAACATTAGACATAATAGTGACACACAGGAAGATTATAACAATTTTTTAGGCGCAAGACCCAAACAGAAGTGCCAATGGTCGAACCACACCAACCAGAGAAGGACCAACAGGTAATATTAGCTTCCCCTCATTCTTTAGGCATTGAAGTAACCTTAAATGATGATATTAAGTCACCCCTTCCTCTTTCCACTTCAGGGTTACCTAATTTGGTCAACAATGACACAAGTGTGAGTAGTCGACCTGCCGGCCCGGTGATTAGTCTTAATTCCACTGGTGATTTTAATGTTTTTAATTTTTCTCAACTTTCTGTAACCACTGATATGGCTGACTTGTTGGCCAAGGGTCATACTTATGTCCCTAAACAAAGTATAGATATTGTTACATCCATTATCAATGTAAAGACATTTACCAGGAAACTTAACTTTCAACTAATGATGGGAGGGGACGCCCACTTTGAAGCAGGTAGTCGATTACATGTACCTAGTACATTTAATCCACCACTACATCCATTGTTGGCCACTTTTGAACAAATTTGTGAGGTGGACATCAGGAGCGTCAAAGGTAGACCTAAACATTGTTACACACCTAACTTCTTTAAGGAGATTGAAAGTTTATCATATTTTCGACCACATAATGTCCGTGTTTGTAAACCTGATAAGGGGGGGGGGGGTGCAGTGATTTTCGACCAAGAAGATTACTTTGACAGAATGACCTCTTTGCTCCAATCTAATGCTTATGTTTTAAGTTCTAGGAGTGAGGTGAATAGAGCGTATAGGATTATTAAAGACAACATTGAGGAAATGCTCATGGAGGGTAGGATTGATCAACAATTATATAACTTCATGTTTACTCAGTACCCAAGATTTCCATACCTTTTTGGTATACCCAAAATCCACAAGGATTTAAGGGACCCTCCTATGCGCCCGTTGATTGACAGTCGAGGGGCACCGTCCTATGCTTGTGCAAAGGTGATCGACAACATTTTACAGAAATATGTCAAACAAGAAGTTCAAATCTGTAAAGACTCGTGATCTTTCTTGTCTAAAATTAATGATATAAAGTTTCATGACTATCTTAATTTTTTGGCAATTGACGTAAAAGACTTATACACGAGCATTCCCCACGATGTTGCTATTGAGTGGGTTGGTGACAGGTTGAAAGCTAGGAATGCAAGTAATCATGACATCCTGCTTGTGGGTGAATTAATAGATTTAATTTTACCCAAGAATTTTTTTATGTTTGGGGAGAATTTTTACTTACAAAACACTGGTGTTGCCATGGGTTCTCCTTGTGGTGCAAGTGTGGCAAATTTGGTGATGGCCAATTGGGAGCACCAATTTGTTTTTGACCATCCCAGTTATGCTGAACATCTTACATATTATACACGCTTTTTAGACAATATTTTTATATTATTTAAAGGGTGTGAAGCTCAAGCAGCAGAGTATGTAACTTATTTAAACAGCACTACCACCTTTTTGGAATTTACTTTTAACTTTAGCACCATGAGGATTCCATACCTTGACATCATGTTGATTAAGGATGCTGAGGCAACTTGTTTTATAGCACAAATTCATAGGAAACCCACCTATTCCAATACACTTCTGCATTTCACTAGTTGCCACCCGTTTTTGCAAAAACGAGCAGTAATCAAAGGTCAACTAGTTAGAGCCGCGAGGATGATAAGCAGGGATGTGGATTATCTTGAGGAATGTTTACTATTGAAAAAGATGTTTACGAGTCGGGCCTACCCTTCTAAATTGATCGAGGACCTTATTGGTGAGGTTTCACAGAAAAGGTCTTCTAAGTTTTATGAGCCATTATTGCCAGTAATAAAGTGTACTGAACATTTAGTTCAGGTTTCGACTACAGAAGGGCAGAACTCTTCTAGTACTTCTGTATCTCACTTGTTTAATTTTCCCAGATTTATAACTACTTTTACTGTCGATAGTTCTAGTTTGTGGTTCATCATTAGAAAGAATTGGCATTTGTTTAGAGCAGACCCAGAGGTGTCGTCTAAAATGGGACCATTTCCCAAAGTTACCTATAGAAAGGCCAAGAATTTGAAATCACTGTTTGAGCAGAAACCATTGTCAACTAGGTCCCCTGGCATGTTTAAATGCCAAGCATGCAACTGGTGCAAGCACATTATTGAATCGAATAAATTCACGGTTCAAGATCATGTATTTAAACTAAAATGTAGGGTCAATTGTAATTCCAGTATGCTCGTTTATTTGGCTCAGTGCCAACATTGCGCAGGTTTCTACATTGGTAAAACTGAGCGTAAGCTCAAGGACAGAATTTATGAGCACATGTATGCCATAAGGAAACATAAAGAAACCAATGCATTGGCCAAACATATAATTGACCATCCTTCCCACCAGTTCAAGTTCATTGGAATTGAACAGGTGGGACATGATAGTAGGG
Source organism: Protopterus annectens (assembly GCF_019279795.1). Taxonomy (NCBI): domain Eukaryota; kingdom Metazoa; phylum Chordata; order Ceratodontiformes; family Protopteridae; genus Protopterus; species Protopterus annectens. The sequence continues at coordinate 1,138,021,263 of NC_056745.1, forward strand.
GTGGACCTGTACAGCTTAAACTGTTAGAAAAAGAGCTACATTGGCAGATTAGATTGGAAGCATACCACTTGCCAGGGTTGAATGAAGCTTGTACGATTTCTAGCGTCCTTCGACTTCTTAGTTTAAAAAGATAGGCTGTCGTGATTGTCAATTTATCTTGTATGTACACAGATTTAGTTTAGTTTTATTTTAGTTTTTTATATTTTTTCAACACTCTGTTGAACTAGGTAGTATCAGTTAACGTTGCTTTCATAATGTTTTTAAAATAAGCAACTTAATTAAGGCAATTTTGTTTAGAGGATTATCAATTTGCTTTGAGGTTAAAGTTGCAATTTTTATTGACAGTTTTACTATATTATTACAACTTCAACAGTTTGGTTAATTACAGAAGACTGTTGGGTTTTCGTTAGTGTTCATTCTTTTTATTGAGTGAACTATTTAGTGTGACAGTTAGGGTATTGTTTATTCTTTTATGTACATCACTTACGAGTATTTTTATTACTTATTTTTGTCATTTATTGCAGTGGGGTACGATTTTGTTGATTGTCAATTGACTGAACTGTTGTTAATTCAATTATGATGTCACACTATTTAAAGCATAGTGCACTGCTGTATTGTGGTTCTGAAGAAGTTTGCCTAAGAGGCAAACGAAAAGCGCTTAAAATAAATTCATCTGTGTTTTTACTTTCTACCTTCAGTGGTTTTTTACTGGTGAACTTTATGTTTATGGACATTTCCTGAATTGCAGTATCTGCGTATTCAGGCAGTTTGGTTTTTCAACTTTCTGGTTCACTTTGCTGGATTTATTAGTCTGTGTTTCCTTTTTTTTGGTGTTAAGGAGAAAAGTAGACCAAAAGTAAAAAAAAATTCTACAAACTTAGCCTGAGCCAGTGAAATGCAATCTCGATCCAGCAAAGTGGCAAACGAGATCTGGGGAACTTTCGTCAGGCATCGTGGGATAGGATATAGCCTTGAGCCAGTGGAAGCTCTCGAGCTTTAGTATTAGGCTGAGTCTGGAGGCATTGAGTTATAAACCTGTTCCTCCACCATCTTTTATCTCTTGGCTAAGATTTTGATCCCTCGTGGAGAAAAAGGAGGTCCTAGACAATTTGGTCTTTATTGGCTTGGAAAGCAAAGCAGAAATCCATCCTCAAAAGTCTATATGACACTGAATAAAGGGATAGAATTTTCAGCATGTCTTGATAGCAAAGGGACTGTAGTCCTGTGATCCTTTTGGTTAGAAACCTTTGGAGTGTTTCTAATCCTTTGATATGTTTAGTGAAATACATCCCAAAGGAGGCATTGTGCTCAATAACTGGCCTGATCAATGCTGAGTATTGGGAAGTGACTATCTCTTTAAACCTTGATGACATTTCTTTGGCAATTAGCTGGGCTATGTAAAAGCATTTCTTCACATAGTCATTACATGATAGTGAAAAGAGCTATCAACCAAAGTACCTAGGTCCCATACTACATTTTCATTTTCTTGAGATGTATTACCTAGACAGTATGATAAGGGGAGGGGTAGTCTAGCAAAAATGACAATACTACACTTTTCTGGTTTTAGTTTAAACCCATGTTTAGCCCACTAAGAGCTTACAAGGGAGAGTTCATTCTGGAAGGTTTGGGTGCCATAGAGAGACTTAACCAGTTTGCAGTTGTCTGCAGACTTTGTTATCCAGAAGTCTTGGCTTTCTGTATGGAAATCTGAGAAGTAAATACCAAAAAGAAGAGGTCCCAGCACTGAGCCCTGAAGGACACAGCTCGTCACTTTAGTATTTCCTGATGAGACATCTGCAGCTTACACTGTGCGGGTTTTTTCTTTTAGCCATTTTACTATACATCTTACCTTGTGTGGATCAATTTTTTAAAGTATTTAGCTCTTGTACGATGCCATCATTGGGAATGGTGTTGAAGACTTTTTCAGGATCAAGATATGCTGCATGCACTGCATAGTCACCATATTCAGCCTCTGTAACTCTTTCAAAGACATTTACTAGATTAAATAGAATCTACCCTTCACAAAGTCAAACAGTTGGGGTCAGATCTAAGAAGATTCTTGATATCACAGTTTGAGATCTGATTCTGTTCATCACGTCTGTCTGATCCAAATTGTGGAACCTCAAGCTGCTTGTAGGACCTGACTCAGTAAAACTAGTGCTCCAGCCTAAAGTTTTTCCTCCTATAGTGTACCCTGTGGTAAAGCTTCCCCACATCTCATTTGCCACCTTTGTGTTCAGATGTGGTTGTGAATCCACTCTAAAGCTAAGAGATCCACCTCTCATATATATTTGATACTGCCTATATTTCCTCATTGCTCAACAGCTTTCTGTCTTATTTCTTGATCCTTACCTAGCTCAATAACCTTGAACCCTATTTGCTATGTTTTGTTTATTTTTTTCTATCCTTGGTACATGGGCATTAGCCTTGCCTACCTTTGTTAAAAAATATATAAAAATAAATAGTAGTTCGTGCATGCTTATTAACTTAGATTAGATTTGCTGCAGTTTTGACTTATTGACAAGTATATTTTTCATACAATTGGTCTTGATATTCCTGGATGTTCATCGTGCATACAGCTGCAGTCATAACAGATGGGTTCTCCTGCCATCAGGCGGGTCCTCGGTCGGCCAAATTCCAAAGTCTAGGTCTGACGGTTGTCGTCGCTTCTTCCCTGACGTCAGTGTGACAGGGGTATAAAAGAACCAGCCAACGCCATTTTCTTCAGTCTTTTTTGCCGCGCGGTGCCCGAAGCAGAAGCAGTTCGCAAGTGCCAGTCGGCCAGCTCCTGAGATTACAAAAAAATTTGGAACCAAAGTCTTCTTAAAAGCTAAGTACCCCGTTGGGGAAACTTTTTCTTGCCTCAGACCGATGTCAGACAAAGTTAATAATTGTATTTCTTGTGGGAAGCAAATACAGCATAAGGATGTCCATTCCCTCTGTATACCTTGTTTAGGCCCAGACCACGATGTCTCGGTCTGTCGTTTTTGTGCTACATTCAACAAACGCACTATTAAGCATCAGGCGGAGTTCACCCAGCATTATTTTGGGAAAGCATTTAACTATACTATGTCGTTGGATACTCCGACTCCGGTTTTGTCTAAAAAACGCAAAGACAAGGACCGACACTCGAGGTCCGCGGCCTCTACCGACACCACGCCAAAGCCGACTACACGTAGTCTGGTTCTCAGCGAGGCACCTACGCAGCCCCTGATTACCGACGACACATCTTTGGCGGTGTCTCCTGTACCCGAGGTCGCAGGTTCCTCGGCCCACACCCTGACTACAGATACCAAAGCCACGCTTGGCATTGAAACACAGAATGTGGACAGGTCCACCTCCACTCAAAGTGTCTTCAGACCTTCCTCTTCTTTCTCCATCAAGGCTTTCACCAAGTCTAAAGCTACCATGCACCCTAAGTACCAGCTACACAGGGCCCATGCCTAAGAAACAGATGCTTAAAATGGCTGAGGATTTAATTACTGTAATCAGAGGTTCTCAGCCACCTCCGGACAAAAGACCCAGAATGGAGGAAGATTCCCCCTCCTCTGATCAGGGCTCCATTATTTCAGAGCACTCTGATTATCAGGAACAGTCTTACTCTCCTTTTGAAGACTCTGATGCAGAGGAATCTATTCATTCTGTATCCCCCCCCTGAGGATTACTCATTTGGTGAAACTCTGCATACTTTAAGGGAACACTTCCACTGGGAAGGCCAGGATTATTCAGATTCCAAGAAAAGGCTCAGGGAATTTCTTTTGTTACCCCAGCACAGGCCTCGGGCTATACCTCCTGTCCTGGACATCCTAGATGATGTTTACTTGGAGGCCTGCCTTAACCCAGACTCTCTCCCTCCAGCTCCAGTTAAGCCTGACAGGTACTACAGGGTTCCTGACCTAAACATTGTTACACACTAACTTCTTTAAGGAGATTGAAAGTTTATCATATTTTCGACCACATAATGTCCGTGTTTGTAAACCTGATAAGGGGGGGGGGGGTGCAGTGATTTTCGACCAAGAAGATTACTTTGACAGAATGACCTCTTTGCTCCAATCTAATGCTTATGTTTTAAGTTCTAGGAGTGAGGTGAATAGAGCGTATAGGATTATTAAAGACAACATTGAGGAAATGCTCATGGAGGGTAGGATTGATCAACAATTATATAACTTCATGTTTACTCAGTACCCAAGATTTCCATACCTTTTTGGTATACCCAAAATCCACAAGGATTTAAGGGACCCTCCTATGCGCCCGTTGATTGACAGTCGAGGGGCACCGTCCTATGCTTGTGCAAAGGTGATCGACAACATTTTACAGAAATATATCAAACAAGAAGTTCAAATCTGTAAAGACTCGTGGTCTTTCTTGTCTAAAATTAATGATATAAAGTTTCATGACTATCTTAATTTTTTGGCAATTGACGTAAAAGACTTATACACGAGCATTCCCCACGATGTTGCTATTGAGTGGGTTGGTGACAGGTTGAAAGCTAGGAATGCAAGTAATTATGACATCCTGCTTGTGGGTGAATTAATAGATTTAATTTTACCCAAGAATTTTTTTATGTTTGGGGAGAATTTTTACTTACAAAACACTGGTGTTGCCATGGGTTCTCCTTGTGGTGCAAGTGTGGCAAACTTGGTGATGGCCAATTGCGAGCACCAATTTGTTTTTGACCATCCCAGTTATGCTGAACATCTTACATATTATACAGGCTTTTTAGACGATATTTTTATATTATTTAAAGGGTGTGAAGCTCAAGCAGCAGAGTATGTAACTTATTTAAACAGCACTACCACCTTTTTGGAATTTACTTTTAACTTTAGCACCATGAGGATTCCATACCTTGACATCATGTTGATTAAGGATGCTGAGGCAACTTGTTTTATAGCACAAATTCATAGGAAACCCACCTATTCCAATACACTTCTGCATTTCACTAGTTGCCACCCGTTTTTGCAAAAACAAGCAGTAATCAAAGGTCAACTAGTTAGAGCTGCAAGGATAATAAGCAGGGATGTGGATTATCTTGAGGAATGTTTACTATTGAAAAAGATGTTTACGAGTCGGGCCTACCCTTCTAAATTGATCGAGGACCTTATTGGTGAGGTTTCACAGAAAAGGTCTTCTAAGTTTTATGAGCCATTATTGCCAGTAATAAAGTGTACTGAACATTTAGTTCAGGTTTCGACTACAGAAGGGAAGAACTCTTCTAGTACTTCTGTATCTCACTTGTTTAATTTTCCCAGATTTATAACTACTTTTACTGTCGATAGTTCTAGTTTGTGGTTCATCATTAGAAAGAATTGGCATTTGTTTAGAGCAGACCCAGAGGTGTCGTCTAAAATGGGACCATTTCCCAAAGTTACCTATAGAAAGGCCAAAAATTTGAAATCACTGTTTGAGCAGAAACCATTGTCAACTAGGTCCCCTGGCATGTTTAAATGCCAAGCATGCAACTGGTGCAAGCACATTATTGAATCGAATAAATTCACGGTTCAAGATCATGTATTTAAACTAAAATGTAGGGTCAATTGTAATTCCAGTATGCTCGTTTATTTGGCTCAGTGCCAACATTCAGGTTTCTACATTGGTAAACTGAGCCGTAAGCTCAAGGACAGAATTTATGAGCACATGTATGCCATAAGGAAACATAAAGAAACCAATGCATTGGCCAAACATATAATTGACCATCCTTCCCACCAGTTCAAGTTCATTGGAATTGAACAGGTGGGACATGATAGTAGGGGTGGACCTGTACAGCTTAAACTGTTAGAAAAAGAGCTACATTGGCAGATTAGATTGGAAGCATACCACTTGCCAGGGTTGAATGAAGCTTGTACGATTTCTAGCGTCCTTCGACTTCTTAGTTTAAAAAGATAGGCTGTCGTGATTGTCAATTTATCTTGTATGTACAGAGATTTAGTTTAGTTTTATTTTAGTTTTTTATATTTTTTCAACACTCTGTTGAACTAGGTAGAGTTAACATTGCTTTCATAATGTTTTTAAAATAAGCAACTTAATTAAGGCAATTTTGTTTAGAGGATTATCAATTTGCTTTGAGGTTAAAGTTGCAATTTTTATTGACAGTTTTGACTGGACCTCAAGGAGGCATACCTGCATGTCCTAATCAGACAAAATTGCAGAAGATATCTCAGATTTCTTGCAGGTTCAATACATTATCAATTCTCTGCATTGCCCTTTGGTTTATCTACTGCGCCCAGAGTATTCACGAAATGCCTGGCATCAGTAATTGCCTACTGCAGACTTCAAGGGATACAAATATACCCTTATTTGGATGACTGCCTGATCCAAGCAGAGAGCAAGCACATTCTTCTGAAACATCTGGCTTGTGTAATAATGTTGTTAAACTCTCTAGGATACACAGTCAACAAAGAGAAATCAAGACTAATAACCTCTCGGAAGATAATTTTCCTGGGTGCCAATTTGGACACAAACACCCAGATGGCCTACCTCACGCCAGAGAAGCAGGGGCAACTAATTCAATATTTCAGAACACTGGCAAATTGCACCAGGCTGACTGCAAGGAAAATCCTGCAGGCTCTGGGATTCATGGCATCTTGCATCTTACTAATCCCATGTGCAAAGCTGCATATGAGAAAACTACAATGGTACCTAAAAACATATGGTCTCAACACAGCCACAGTTTGGAAACAATGATACCACTAATTCCATGTCTGCAAAAGGAATTTCTGTGGTGGGCTCAAGCATGCCAAACAAACTCAGGTCTTCCATTCAGCAGGCCTCAAGCAGATCAAGTCATCACAACAGACGCCTCGGACTACCTGGGGCGCACATGACAGACCAGTGCATTCAGGGCAAATGGACCCAAAAAGAAAAGCACCTTCACATCAATCAAAAGGAAATGCTAGCAGTGATAAATGCTATTACAGCCTTCAAGGACCTTCTACAACCAGGTCAGCTATTGATAAGAACAGACAACACCACAGTTATGTGGTACATAAACAAGCAGGGGGGAGCACATTCTTATCCCCTATGCAGACTGGCCATGTCACTTTGGAACATGGCCATAGACTTACAAATGGAACTTCAAGCGCAGTACTTGCCAGGCAAGGAAAACACGCTGGCAGACAACCTAAGCAGGAACATGACAGATCCACACGAATGGAAGTTGCATCCAAAAGTTTTTACAGAAATAATCCAAGAATGGGGAAGGCCAGACATAGATCTCTTTGCCTCCCACAAAAATCATCACTTGACAAAATTCTGCTCAAGGATCTTCCATCCAAAGGCCTGGAGAGTGGACGCTCTCTCTTTCAGTTGGACATCAATGACAGTTTATGCCTTCCCACCTCTTCCTCTGCTGCCCAAAGTCCTATTTGAAGACCAGAGCAGACAGACCAAAGATGATCCTCATTGCTCCGGACTGGCCAAGGCAACACTGGTACCCACTACTAAGGAGCCTGACGCATTCCCCACCATGGGCCCTGCCTCTAATGCCTCTTCTTCTGACTCAGCACAGCTTCAAAACCCTTCACAGTCAGCTGAAGACACTCAATCTAGCCACATGGAAGATTCCTTAGCATCACAGCAGGCCCTGCTCTCCAAGGAGGTGCAGGATGTCATTTTGGAGGCCAGAAGGCCATCAACTAGAAAAGCTTACTCTGCAAAATGGAAACGTTTTTGTGTTTGGAATGAGAAAAAGGGCCAGTGCCCAGGAAAACTGAATTTACCTCAAGTACTACAATATTTGGCCGAACTGCTAAACAGTGGACTTTCGTTCTCCTCCATCAAAATCCATGCCTCAGCCATTTCTGCAGAATACAATACTGATCCACCTTTATTCTCTCACCCTCTATTAAGACAGTTCCTCAGAGGGGCTAAGATTTTAAGACCTCCAAGAAAACAACCAATACCTGCTTGGGATCTTAATTTCATTCTGGAAAAACTGACTTTGCCCCCTTTTGAACCAGCTGCCTCATCAGATTTACAATATTTGTCCTGGAAAACAGCTTTCCTTCTGGCTATCACTTCAGCTCGTAGAGTTTCAGAACTACAGGCTCTTATGGCTGTCCAGCCTTTCATCATCTTCCATCAGGACAGAGTTTCATTACGTACCAACCCGTCCTTTATGCCTAAAGTGGTATCCAGGGTAGCTTTAAATCAGGCCATACATTTACCTACTTTTTATCCTAATCCTCATAACAAAGGGGAGAGATTACTGCATTCCTTGGACATCCACAGACAACTGCGTTATTATTTGGACAGAACAAAGCCTTTCAGAAAATCAGAACAGCTTTTTGTAGCCTATGCGGTAGGAGCTCAAGGAAAGTCAATATCCAAACAGACAATCTCAAAATGGATAGCCCACTGCATATGCTTTTGCTATTCCTTTCATGGCAAAACTGTACCTACAGGCATTAGAACTCATTCCACCAGGGCCACAGCCACCTCTGCAGCCTTCCTCAGAGGAGTGCCTACCAAGGATATTTTAGAAGCAGCCACTTGGAGTTCTGTGCATACCTTCTCTAAGCACTACAACCTACAATTATACTCCAAGTCTAGAGCAGGCTTTGTCACTGCAGTCTTGCAGGGCATTTTGGCTCCTCCTAGCTCCACCTAGTGCCTACCACCCCTTTCTTAGCTTTGGGATTCTACCCATCTGTTATGACTGCAGCTGTATGCACGATGAACATAGTACAGTTTTGTACCTATCATAAATGTAAATGTTCGAGTGCTAATACAGCTGCAGTCCAGGTTTCCCTCCCACCTTCCCCTCTAGGGGTATTCTTTTATGGTGTATTTGCTTGCAACTACTGTTTTTTTATTATATTGCATTGCATTATTACATTATTTTATGTATTGCCTTCCTTCTGGGGGCACCTGACATCTGGGGCAAGAAAGACTGAAGAAAATGGTGTCGGCTGGTTCTTTTATACCCCTGTCGCACTGACGTCAGGGAAGAAGCGACGACAACTGATGCTGGACCTAGACTTTGGAATTCGGCCGACCGAGGACCCGCCTGATGGCAGGAGAACCCATCTGTTATGACTGCAGCTGTATTAGCACTCGAACATCTACATTTATGGTAGGTACAAAACTGTACTTTCTGTTTACCTTTTTTTACAGTTAGTTGCTAAGATTACTGTAGGATAGAGAGTAGGAAAGACAAGGAAAAGAGCTTTAAGAAGTACCTTTATTGCAAGCACAAAATCTATCCTTGGGATTCACACAATCGGTGCATGATTTGATTTGGTGTAGAACACCTAATTGCCAATTGCTCCATCTGTAAGACTTTTGGTTAGCATGCCTAGTCAGTTAAGAGGATCAAGCTGGTCATAAAGGGCTTGCTGCCACTTGATTCAGAGTCTAAAAAGCACCAGAAAGGCTAGAGATAGTCCAAGAAAGGATGAGGAAAGGTCCAGGGTCAAATACAGGGATCCAGACCCAAAAAAAGAAAGTCAGAGGATTCAGCAGGAAAAACTCCAGAAAAACGGAATAAAGCGACTGGAAAAACAAATGACTTCTAAAAATGTATAATGTTCCAGGCATACATGGCTTTAGGATAGACCAGCAACAATGAAATAGCAAAGGTGATGAAATAAATAGTAGAGTGCTCCAATAAAAATAAGAATAAAACACTTTAATAGTAAGTGCTTTCACAGTTTCAAAATAACTGCTTCATCAGACTACAAAATTACAAGTAACAGACAGTTTAAATACCAATGGTATGCCAATAGCCATTCAAATGCAGCAATGTCTCATTGCTACTTAAAGATACAAGACATAAAATAGTGCTATTCAGCATAAATTAATGTTTAAGAGGTATCATCTTCAAAAAAGGTTTCAGAGACACTTTGGTATTCATACCAGTATGTTTATCTGCCTTAAAAAATAGAATCTATTTTTGCTCATTAGCTTCTGTGATGGACTTTATGTCTCCACTTCTAATGTTTATATTTATAGTTTCTAGCACAAAAATTTTAAAAACTTGATTTATTCCATTTTCGGTTATATGTTCTGCTATGGCATTCTCTTTTTTGCCATTCCTTACATCCCTGTAGTGCTCTAAAATTCTCTCTTTTAGTGTCCGATTGGTTTTGCCAATATAATATACATTACATACTGTGCAAAAACCAAAATAAACAAGATTGATTGTCATGCAGTCTGCATAAAAATCAAACACAATTCTGATATTCAACTCCGTGTGCTTGTAACATGTACCACTGTAGATATATTTACATGCCATACAGCGCCTGCAGGCATATGTGCCCAGTCTATCTGATTTTGGTCGATTATTAACCTAATTACTTCTATAACACAATTGGCTCTTGAGGGATCTATTATTTCTAAAAGAAAAAACTAGGATGTTCCAAAATTTCAGTTTTAAGTTCATCAATAGTAGTCAAAACACCCCAATCCCTTCTAATTATGTCAAGTACTTATATCAATAGAATAGGGTAGTGTCATTCTAGTATAGTTGTTTATCTGAGTGTCTTCACTCTCCAGTGCTCTATCATTATTGATAGCAAAATTGGCACTATTTATACTGAAATGTGGTTTACATCTATCATTTCTATGAGTCCAGGCATTATCGATACATTTATCGATATCACCCTCAGAATATCCCCTAGCCAAGAACTCATATTTAAGCTCTGTTAAGGCTACAGATAACTCAGGGTCCTTATTGTGTAGCTGCATAATTCTAAAAACCTGTCCCTTTAAAACATTATTCTTAACATGCTTAGAGTGCATGCTTTTATTATGTAGTAAATTATTCTTTCTCATTGGTTTCTTATAGACACCAGTCACAATTTCATGTAGCACATTTTTATTAACTTTCACATCCAAAAACTCAAATTCTGTTCTGGAGTATTTAAAAGTAAATTTCAGAAACTCAGTAGTATGTAGAAAGGAGATAAACTCATTCAGCCTAGTTTCCTTGTCATTCCACAATAAAAAAAAAATCATCTACAAAATGACAGTACCGATTTATACAGTTTTTATATTCATTATTTTGGAGAACATATGTTGTCTCCCACTGTACCAATGAAAGGTTGGCATAGCTATTGGCACAGGGTGTGCCTATAGCCACGCCAACCTTCTGAAGAAAAAATTCATCTCTAAAAACAAACACATTATTTTCTAGAATGATTTCTAATAAAGCACATATCAGTCTAATCTTATCAGTACTTACATTTTTTAGTCTTTGAAAGAATCTAATATTTTCTATTCCCCAAATATTTGGTATTACTGTAAATAGCGACTCTATATCTAGAATTACAAGCACCTAACTTCACATACAGATTTTGTAGGAACATTTTTGTATCTGTTAGCACAGTTTCACAATCAGCCAATAAGGGATGTAAATTACTCTCAACATATATAGATAGGGGTTTGGTCACCTAGCCCCTGCTGGAAACAGTTGGTCTCATAGGTGGCATAGTGGGATGCTTATGCACTTTAGGGAGCCCATATATGCTAACTACCCTTGGATTCTCTACATTAAAATATTTAAATAATGATTCTGAGATCATTCCAGTTATCAAAAGATCAAAAATTAAAAATGCAACTCTTGTCTATAATGCCCTTGACAGCATTAGGAAAAGTATACACATATGTGTTCTCTTTATCCAGCAAGATACTCATTTGCTGGAGATGCATTTCTTTATCGAGAACCACCACCCCATCACCTTTATCAGCTGGTTTTATTTCTATACATGTTAATTCTTTAAGTTCCTGTAGAGCCTGATTTTCTTCATAAGACACATTATAATATTTAGACTTCGTACCACGAAAGAACTCTTTCCTAATCTGTTCCTCACATACTGCAACAAACGTATCAATAACTGGGTGTGGAGGGGGAATATACGTACTTGCTTTTTTAAAAACCTCAAGGCTAGCCATATTATTTTTAAAAATAGTTTGCAGCGTTAATTTCCTGCCAAACAAATTTAATTCCTTTAAAACTTCTGCCAAATTCACTTTCCGCAAAGGTATAAAGCTCAAACCTCTAGCTAACAGTGAAATTTGTGCATCTGTTAATGAAAAAGAAGAAATGTTAATCACTGTACCTGGTTGTGGCGTTTCCAGCCCTTCCCTCTGTTTATTGGGTATCACACTGTTGAGTCTCTGTATTCTCCCTTTCCTGCCACGACTCCTCGATCGTTCTTTGATGGGTAGTGGTTTCTTCAATAAAAAAAAACATTATCATATATTAGTAAGTCCATTGGCAAAACAGTCGGACCAGTCTTAGGTCTCACTAAATGTTCACTTGAATTACGAGTCTCATGCATAACGCTTTGTTGCAATGACAGCGACGGATGCTCGTCCTCTTGATACCATTGTTTATTTATAGTAGGTGTTGCTGTCTCATTTAAATTAGATGATACGTCAGATGAAGCAATTGTGGACATCTGACTGGCCCTGTTTAGATTATTAGGAGTATCAATATTAACTTCATGCACCACTCCAGATGATGTAGACCCATTGGGTATAGTATTATTCATCTCTCTAGGCCATGAGAAGATGGTACCCTTGCGGAAATCTGCCAGATCTCTCTGAAGTTTACGAATTTTCATCGCCTGAAGTCGTTTCTCATATGTACTAAGATTTTCATACAACAGATCCATCTTGTCACAAATAACTTCAGTAGAGAAGGAATCATAAATACTATTTTGCAAACATGTATTGTCCTTCAATAGTGCTTCTTCTTGTGGTTTAAAAAAGTTCATTATAAGATGCATATACTGGGCACTCAATTTAAGGTTCAAAACATGCCACTGACGTAGCAATTCCGGATAAGCATGCCCATAGCTAGGCATATTCAGTACCCTGAAGCCTGTAGGTACAATCTCATGTTTTAATTAAACTTCACTGTGAAAACGCTGCCATTGTAGGCATTTAAATTTATACATATTGTCTTCTAACACCTTGTATTTATTCTGAAAATTCACATATTGATTACTATCAGTTACTCTAGAGGCTGTCTGTTGAATGAAATCCTCTTGCAAAAGAGGGTTATTCTCAAGTTCAAGCATCCTATTTAAATGTTGGTTCTTACTTATTAAATTAGTACCTTCATTCAGCAAATTCTGCAATGGTCCATTTAATACCGGATTCCCTTCAGCCATGTTCCGTATTAGAGAAGGGAAGTATGCAGCAGGAAAAACTCCAGAAAAACGGAATAAAGTGACTGGAAAAACAAATGACTTCTAAAAAAATATATAATGTTCCAGGCACACACGGCTGTAGGATAGTCCAGCCAACAATGAAATAAATAGTAGAGTGCTCCAATAAAAATAAGAATAAAACACTTTAATAGTAAGCGCTTTCACAGTTTTGTGACTGGTGTCTATCAGAAACCAATGGGAAAGAATTGCTGATGCCTATAAGCAAACTTCCCACATGCTGAACCTTTCCTCTTCTGACTCAGATTCATCACCACCAGAGGTTTCAAAGAAGAGGATGAGCAAGAGGAGGGATATTGGCTCCCTGGATGAGTCAGCCTTTTCAGACACTGACTCGGGGGATCAAGAGGGCTCCCCACAATCCCCTCAACTTCAGTGAGCTTTTAGAACTCATGGACCAGAGGGGAAATTGGCCCACAGATTTACTCTCTCAGTACAGACAAGTCCTTTGTGAGGCATACATTTTGGCCCCTCTACATCATCTACATCATGGGTGGTCCGTTCAGTGGGCCACATGATCAGTCTGCCACCAGGATTATATGGCAGTTGCACAATCCATCTGAAAGCATACCAAGGAAGCCCAACCAGGATAGGCCATTTTGGTCTAAGAACGTTTTTGCGGATTCCATCATCATGGCAGCATCTACCAATAAAGAGCTCATGGAGGATACAGCCACTGTCCATCCACCAAACAAGGAGTCTAGGCAATGGACAGGATGGGGAAGTGGGCAGATGCTTCAAGTACCTTTTCTTTCTGGGCATTGATCTACGCCATAGACACAATCAAGTTATAGCGAGATCTGCCTGAGCAAGCCCTAGCCTCTCTAAAGGCTACCTACCACTGAGTGTAGAAAACAGCTAGAGGCCACCCTGGACGCTATGTTTAGTATTACTAATCTCTCCATGGGTCTGTTGCACAGTGCAACCAATGGAGCAATGAGAGAATCAGGTACAGGCATCACTATGAAGCTGCATGCCTGGCTTCATCTCTGTAATTTTGCTGTCTATTTCAGAGCGTTCTTTACCAACACCCCTAACGATGGATCATCACCCCTGTTTGGTCTGTCAGTCAAAGAGAAAATGCAAAGATGCAAACAACTTGGGAAGACTCTGTCGACCATTGGTATTAAATTTGAGACTCCTCAGCAATCATACTGCAGGAATCAAAAGATGTCCAAGTCCCCGTGGTTTAGAAAATTCTGGCATTGATCCTTTGAGTCCTTGTCTGACAGGGGCAGCCATGGCAGAGGCATACACTTTAATTGATGCAGACCCAGAGAGATCATGGAGGTCCACTGAACCAGGGGTGCAAGGAGCACTTCTCTGATAGGCAGTCTAACAATACATGAAGTCCTGCCTACTACGTCTGTGTGGAGGCAGTTGGGGGTCTTTTATTCTTCTACCTGCCAATGTGGATGGCCATCACACATATCCAGAACCATATACCCAATTTTCCAGTTGTAGCGGCCATAGAAGCATCCCCAGCAAACCCAAGCAGTTAGTGTGTGTGCACTTTACCCATTCAAAGCCTTTACAAAAGTGTTTTCCCACCTCATGGACTTGGGAACAGCGGCAGTCCAGCGGTGATCCTGCAGTCTACTAGCAACCACCTTAATTAACCTTCTGACCTGCAGTTTTACCCATTCAATGCCTTTACAAAAATGTTTTCCCACCTCACGGACTTGAGAACAGCGGCGATCCTGCATTCTACTAGCATCCATCTTAATTAACCTTCCGACCTGCAATTTTACCTGTTCAAAGCCTGTACAAAAGTGTTTTCCCACCTCATGGACTTGGAAACAGCAGCAATCCAGCAGCAATCCTGTGGTCTATTAGCAACCACCTTAATTAACCTTCCAACCTGCAGTTTTACCCATTCAAAGCCTTTACAAAAGTGTTTTCCCACCTCACGAATTTGAGAACAGCGGCAATCCAGCGGCGATCCTGCAGTCTACTAGCAACCACCTTAATTAACCTTCTGACCTGCAGTTTTACCCATTCAAAGCCTTTACAAAAGTGTTTTCCCACCTCACGAAATTGAGAACAGCAGCAATCCTGCAGTCTACTAACAGCCACCTTAATTAACCTTCCAACCTGCAGTTTTACCCATTCAAAGCCTTTACAAAAGTGTTTTCCCACCTCATGGACTTGTGAACAGCAGGAATTCAGTGGCAATCCTGTGATCTATTAGCAACCACCTTAATTAACCTTCTGACCTGCAGTGTAGGTTCCCAATTGACTAGTAGTTGTTTTATTATGGTGCATTTTCTGCAATTTACCATTTTTTTCTAATTAGTGGCATATGCACACTCCCTGGGTAGCCTTTCTAGTGTAATCCCCACCCTGCTCCCTTAGCATTTAGGACCCATCCTTTCTTTTTACCATTTACAATCTACTTTGGCAGCTAATTGCCTGGCTTGTGGCCAGTTTTTTCAGGTTATGCATAATCTCTACCAGCCAACTCTTTTTTTCCAATTCAGTACTTCCAACATTGGAACATGCTGCATAGCAAAACTTAACCATCAAAGCATGGTTAATCTACAGTCTTACCCCCTTGCTTAAGTCTCACAAAAGCTCCCTCAACTATCACTTCCCCTGTACACCTTTTAAACTGTTTTTTGGGATACCAACCTCTTAGAATCACAATCTTAACCTGAGACAAGGCATCTCTACTAGCTTTTTCCACCTTTATAGATTGATTATTTTTTGGGCAAAAACTACAGTGTTTGGCTCAAACTATCCCCCCACCTAATGCTTGCACTCTCAATTGGATATTCTACACTAGTGCCCTCCCACCTACCTATTCGGTCTTCTCAGAGGTAACATTTACTCCTGGATCAGGATGGCACCATTTTCAATTCCCCAGTTGTAGTGGCCATAGCAGCATCCCCAGCAAACCTAAGGAGTTAGTGTGTGTGCCAAGTAAGTCTATGCTATAACAGTTTAACCTTTATTTGGGAGATTGTGCACAATTACTATTTCTTTTTTGTGACTTGCTTTTTGGTATTATCTGTGACAGCTCATAGTTGTAACAGAGAATGTACTGCGTCTGGAGGCATTGGTTACTCTGCCAGAAATGCTCGTTTCCCTCATATTTTACATGTTTAATAGTGTGTGCGACGTACTGTACTTAACCATTCTTGCTGTTTTGTTTCTTGCAAACCTTATGTTTGTTAGTAACACATGGTGACCTGCCCACATACTGTTTAAATTCTACCTTAAGTTGTTTTGCAAATGTCTTTTCTGTTTTTACCCGAGGCATTGGTTTCTCTGCTAAGACTGCTCACATCTCCTCTACCTAATTTTATAGCCAGAGCGCAAGTTGTACTGCTGTAATCCATTAGAGTGCTACTAGCCTGTACAATCTCAAGAGTTGTGCATATAGCATATTTGACTTCATTATCTTAGAATGAAAACATTACAATGCTGTTTTTCAGGTCTGCATTGAGTAGTTGAAACGTGTATGCCATAGTTATAATAGCTGTAGTAGCTAGGCTGTACGGTTTGTGTTAGCTTGTTAGTCACATACTTTTCTAGGCCAACGCCATTCCATTAATTGTTTCATCTTCAAGCGGCAGTTTTCTAAGCTGTAAAGCCGTATTAAATACTGCTCTGCCATAGTATTTTCCTCCTTTTACTACTCTTTCCACCCCTCATTTTCTACTATTTCCTCTTTTTTTGCAGTTTACCCATTCAAAGCCTTTACAAAAGTGTTTTCCCATCTCACGGACTTGAAAACAGTGGTAATCCAGCGGTCTACTAGCAACCACCTTAATTAACCTTCCTGCAGTGTAGGTTCCCAATTGACTAGTAGTTGGTGGTGCATTTTCTGCAGTTTATCAGTTTTTCTAATTAGTGGCATGCACACACACACACACACACACACACACACACACACACACTCCGTGGGTAGCCTTTCTAGTCTAATCTCCACCCTTGAAAGCCCACCCGGCTCCCTTAGCATTTAGGACCCATCTTTTCTCTTTACTAGTCACAATCTACCCTGGGAGCTAATTGCCTGGCTTGCAGCCAGACTTTTCAGGTTAAGCATAGTCTCTACCGCCTAGCTCTTTTTTCCAATCCAGTACTTCCAACAATGGAACACGCTGCATAGCAAAACTTAACCCTCAAAGCAGCGTTAATCTACAGTCCTACCCCCTTAAGTCTCACAAATCTCCTTCAACTGTCACTTCCCCTGTACTCCTTTTAAACTGTTTCTTGCGATACCAACCTCTTAGAATCACAATCTTAAATAACCTGAGGCATGGCATCTCTACTAGCTTTTTTTCACCTTTATAGATTGATTATTTTTTGGGAAAAAACGACAGTGCTGAGCTCTACCCGCTCTGTTCACCCTTGCTCTGCTCGGGCTCACTCCGCTCCCCTACCCTACCCCCATTTCTACCCACCCCCACTTTGTTATAACTTATACCTACCTTACCACACCCTCTCCCCATCTCCACCTATCCAAATCCTTTTCTAAATCCACTAACCCTCCCCACAACCAACCCTCTCCACCTTTCACTCTTAGACTCCATCTCTATCCTCTCTCCACTATCTTTCACATCCTCTCTCCTCTCTTACTCACCCTTATTACACACCATGCACTATCTCAACTACATAATAACAAATACTCTTTTATTCCTTTCACTCTACTTCACCCACAGCACCACCTCACTACACATTTACCACATAATACACACACATTCTCCAGCACTGCCTGAACTACCACCAACTCACTATCCCACTTCTTCTCTGACATTTGTTCACAATTATTTAATAACTCTTCCCACCTGCTTTCTTCCTTCAAACTCTTGAAAACCTCCTGTCCAACTGCCTTTGCATACAGACACCCTAAACTGACTATTAAACTAACACTTCTCATACTACACTCTATGACAAATATTAAACTGCATGCCGACATCCACCCCAACCCTGGTCCAAATGACACCCCCACTTACCTCATCTTACTCTAGTCTTTCTCACATACACTCCCATCTCTACCCCCCACTCCCAAAAACATCAAACTGACCTTCTAGTCACCAATTTTAACCTTTGTGGCATAGTTAACAAAGCTAGCATATTCCAAGCCACTTTAGACACCTACTCCCCTGGCATAGCAGTTATAACAGAAATCTGGCTAAAGCCACACATCAGAGACAATGCATTTACCCCTAATGGCTATAAAATTACTAGACTATACAGAATAAAGAAAAGGGGTGGTGGTGTAGCTGTACTAATTAAGGATAACCTTAAAGTTGAACAACTCCAGTGCTCCCCACTTGACCTACCCAACAGTGAGACTCTAACCACATGTCTGGAAATAAACCCAAACAAATTAATAATGATCATAGCTTCCTACCACCCTCCCAGCAACAACCTACCCATCATTGAAAATCTCCTTTCATTGGCCTCTCTCACCTTTAATCAGGAAACTATTATTCTAGACAATTTCAACCTTTACTGGCAAAAATGTACATCAAATAACCCTTCTAATTTCCTCACTCTGTACAACTTCACACAGACCATAAACTGTCAAGCTTGCAGAGACAAATACTACAAACAATCTACATTAGACTGGATATTAACCAACAAACCCAAACTTAGTTACATAGCAGGCTGCCTTCCTGACTCACTCAGCAACCATTCCTCTAACTTTATATACAGAAAATGTGTACACACAATATCACATACCCTACAAATACATCCATAGCAAAAAGCATTTCTCCCCTACAAATACATCCATAGCAAAAAGCATTTCTCCCCCTCAAATTTTAACCTAATTCTCCAACAACATGACTGGACCCCACTTAGATACCTTCAGCTAGACCTTGCTGTACAATTCTTCAACAGCACCTTTCTTAACATTCTCAAAAATCTAGCCCCAACTAGAAAAGTACAGGTAAAATCTAAGCCTCTGCCCTGGTTAACCAAAGAAACCAAACTTTTACTTAAACAGAGAGATAGAGCCTGGTCAGATTACCATGCCACCAAAAACATATCGAACCTAACTATCTATAAACAATTAAGGGATCAAGCTAAAAAACAAATCAGATTAGGCAAGCAAGTGTACTTCCAAACCTGCCAGCAACAACACCAAAACAACCCCCCTAAATTCTGGAATAACATTAACCACTTCCTAAGCCCAGGCCACTCCCCTACCCCAGTAACCTCTAATAAATCAGATACAATTGCAACACATATTAACTCCCACTTCATAACCTCCCTACTAGGTAACCAACCCAACACTCCTCTTACTCTTCCTACCTCTACTCCTGATAATCCTAACTCTTTCTTCTTTTCTCCCATTCAAACTAGCTACATAAGATCTCTCCTAATTAAACTTAAACCCTGTTATCTGGCTGCCGATCAGCTCCCAAATGAATTACTAAAAATTGCAGCCCCAACTATTGCCTACCCCATATCCATCTTGATGAATCACTCTATTTTTGAACACTATGTCTCAATTCTATGGAAAGTATCCCACATCATTCTTCTCCATAAAGATGGCTCTTCCAAAGAGATGACCAGCTTCTGCCCTATTGCCACCCCCCCTAGCAAAAAATCTTAGAAGAATGCAACTACAAACAGCTCCTTAACCATCTCCTCCCTAACAATCTCTTATCTAGTTCACAGCACGGCTTCAGACCCAAACATAGTACTTCCACTGCTCCATTCTCTTTTACAAACACCCTTCATCATCTCCTAAATGAAGGCCAAGCAGTCTCCTCCATCTTTCTGGACAAGTCAAAAGCCTTCAACACCATCTGCCATTAACTTCTACTCAACAAACACTCAGCAAACAGCATCAGCTCAGCCACTCTGTCCTAGTTCCTCAACTATCTCTCCAATCGGCAGCAGGCCACCAAATGGCAAAACACTCTCACCCCCTTCTCCCCATCTCTGTTGGTGTGCCCCAAGGTTCTATACTTGGCCCTCTTCATATAATTCACAAACTACCTCAGCACTTCAACCAGTCAAGCCACCACTGTTCAATATGCTGACGATGCCACCCTTATATGCTTCGCCCCCTCACCCCAAGAACTTCAATTAAAAATGCAGTCAGCCTTACATAGCATAGAACAATATCTCTCAGAACAGCAACTAATTCTCAACCCTATTAAAACCAAATTAATGATCTTCAAAAATAAAAAAATCCAAGCCTTATCACAGCCCTCTTACAATACGCTCATCAAACAGAACCAATATCAAACCCACAACCCATAACAAACTCCTAGGGGTCACTATTGATGAGACTCTAACCTTTGCAAAACATGCATCTCTGACAATCAAAGTCCACATCAAATTGGCACCTTATACAGGGCCAGGCCATATCTTACCCACAGTGCCAGGCTTACCGCTGCCCGTTCTCATCTGCTGTCTACCCTCCTCTACAGATCCCATATTCTCAACAATCTTCACAAATCAGAACTAAACAAGTTAGAATCATGCTACCACAAAATTGCAAAGTTTGCCATGAATGCCCTACACAGGACCCACCACTGCACTGTGCTGTCTCAACTAAAATGGGTAGAACTCCCCGACCTCCTAGCTCACAACCAACTAACAATAGGCCATAAGTTAATTCACCAACCCTCTAACTGTCCTGCCCTCTCCAGTCTTCTCCAACCCTCTCTCAACCCCAGGTCCCTCAGATCCTCCAATAAACGTATGCTAAAGGTCACCCATTCCCACAACTATCACGGAGACTGCCATTATTCCAGTAAAATTACCAAACTTTGGAATACACTCCCTACTTCAATTATTAGAAATCCAACCCATAATGAGTTCAAACAGCAGCTGCTTAACTACCTAGCCAGTAATTGCCTCTGTTCCTGTCTTACCCCTGGTTAAATCCACTATTGCTTTTCCCACCCTCTCCCACTGCCACAGCCTCTCATTCCATCCTAATTTCTCTTTCTTCTATCCCTCCTTTCTAATGGTGTTTTTGTTCCTCTCTTAAGTTACTATTTACATAATTCCATCCTCCAGGAATCACAAACATTTTGGTCTAGCAATTATATTTTGTGTAACATGCTATTAGTATACTCTATATTTTTGCACTAGCCTTTACTTAAGTTTTGTACTGTGTTGAGTGTTGTTTAACTACATATCATTACTGTTAACTGAATTACTTTTGTTTTACACTCATAAGAATATATTGTACTTTTTTGTTTTTTTGGAGCTTTCATACCCTGGCCTCCGCTGAAAACGGGCTCTTAGCCCAGTTGAACTTTTCACGGTTAACAAATGTAATAAATAAATAAAATAAATATACCCTTTTTCATTTCGCCCTTCCAAAGCATCCATTCCCAGATGTACTGTCACACCAATGAGAAGCAGTCAGAAAAGAAATTGTCTCTCTTCCTCAGAAACGAGCCCTCAAAGATGTCTCACTATACCAGTCAGGGTCAGGTTATTATTATTCCAGGTTCTTTTTGGTTCTGATGAAAAATAAGGATATCAGACCGGTATCGGACTTAAGGAAACTCAACCAGTATGTGAAAAATACCCACTTCAGGACAGGATGGCCATGAAGCAAGCAGTTTTGCCTTGCCTACAAGCAAATGACCGGATGTGATCAGCTGACCTTGAGGATGCTTATTTCCACATCAAAATTGCAAGAGCATCCAGAAAGTTTCTATTTTTCTGCCTGGTGGCCAACAACTTTCTAATAAGAGCCATGCCCTTTGTTCTCACCACAGCCTCCCCACCCCACCCGGATGCATGGCGGTGGTAGCAGTGAACTTGAAACTACTGAGTGTCAGAGTATTCCTGTACCTGGATGACTAGCCCCTTGCTGCCACATTGAAGGAATCACTTGTCAAGGTGAAAGACTACTTGTCTGCCTATCCTTAGAAATTTCATTCATTTACGAGAAGTAATACCATCCATACAGTTCATTGGATGCCACTGGGACACCAGGTCCTGTAGCATATTTCTCCCTCTGGAAAGAGTCCATTCATTAAGGGTTTGCAGTTCAGAATCTGCTCCAGTTTTCATCTCCTTTGATAGTTCTTGCTCAGTGGTTTCTAGGCCTCATGGCTTTTGCCATTCTAATGGTGCACCTAGCCAAGCTCCACATGAGGATCTTACAGTGGTTACTGAGGGCACAGTGGTCACAACTAAAGGACTTGCTGTCATCATCCATCTAGATCACCAGTCTGTGTAGACGTCAGCTTCAGTGGTGGTTGATCTTCCTGCTGTTATCTTGGGGGGAGGTCTTTCTTGGTGCTATGAATGCCTCCTACTTGGTGTGGGGGTACATTGTCAGGAGAGAATTGTTCAAGGTACATGGTTGGATCAGGAGGCTAATCTTCACATCAGTGTCCTAGAGATGAAGGTAGTTCTCCTAGCATTGCAGAAACTGCAGGATTACTTGCCTCCAGGGGTGATTTACATTCAAATAGACAACATGACAGTAGTTTGGTACATTAACTGACAGGGAGGAACCAGATCCTACAGTGCTGGAAAGCTATGAGAGTATGGCAGTGGGTGATCACTTTACATCACTTCTTGACAGGAATGCAAATTCATGTGAAGGTTGTCACACCAACAAGCTTGACAGATCCATTCTCTTCCCTCACAAGTTGTCTTTCTATCCGTGAATGGAGCATCAAATCTTTTGCCACTGGGGCAGTCCTTGCTGTGATCTTTTTTTCCTTTCCATTGAACTGAATCCTGATAACAGCAAATTTAAACCTGATTTGGATGACCTGAAGACTAGGCTGAAGGTCAGGAGTTACAATAACTGTGATGTTGAAGCCACAGTGGGTGATGTTTATGGACTTAGACCCACCATAGCTAAGCCCCATGTTTCTTATAATGATGGCCAGTTTGAGCATATGAATAAATCTAAGAAATATATTGTACATATCCCCATGTGTTTTGCTAATAATGTTAATTAAGTAACTCCGGTTATGAAGAAGTATTAGCCCATTCTAACCAGTAACACTGACATTAAGACGATAGTAAGAGCGGAACCATGTTTTTCTTTTAAGAAAAAAAAATCTCTTAAATGTATGTTATGCTATCCCAGAGGCGAGTCATGTGATCTGCCATTGGATACTCCTTTTTTTATGCTTCCCTGTTCAAGATGTAATTTTTATACTTATATTGATTCATCTGAGTTATTTAAACAAGATAAGAATAAAGTGTAAGAAACCTTCACCAACCGGTGTATCGTAACAAATAAATAGAAAGTTGGTGTCAGCTCCTGAAACACTTCAGTTTAATTTAAAGTGCATGAGGCAAGAATAAATGGCAATGTCAAATAAGGTTACCTTTCTTTGTATTCAAGCACAGTCTTTTCAGACCAAAACGAAATGCAAAAAGCTCCCCTGTTACAAAGTTAACATGGAGCCAATACAAACAGCAAACCAAAACTACGCTGTCGGCAGTCAGCACAGGTCTATTCTAGTCAGGTCTGTTCAGACCAGAAGTAAGCAAAAACAGGATTCGCAACCATATAAAGTATACACGCCTCTGCAGCGTTCTGATAAATGACAATAAATTTATTGGATTGCTTTCAGACCAATATTTTCACCAATAAAACCAACACTCCCTTTTATACTTAGATCATTTGTACTTAATGAGCACATTTAAAGAAACAACTCAATAACTACTGTTCATTGCAACTATTTACAGCAGCTATATCAAACATTTAAAGAGATGATATAAATGTGACAATGATATGCTTAATATAAAACCATGAAATAAATAACACATAATAAAATCATTCTATGCATGCTCAAAAAAATAAAAATGCATGTGCATAACACATATCGTAAACATAGTAATATGTAATGCAATAAAATACAATAAAAAACTTGTAGTGTATAATATGTATAACATACTAATTGATGAATGATATATGTGAATTAAATTGATATAAGTGTATATACTATATGATGGTATGAAATGTAGTGAATGAGGTGTATTGTAATATGTGTCTATTGTATCCAGAACAACCAAAGAATCTATGTAACTGTGTTTTGAATATATATTTGTGTTTATATTGAAATATGTTTGAAAATATTTTAAATATAAAAACTGTATTGTGTGATGTATGGAGAATAAATGAAATGTATGAATGTGTTGGGATATCTAGAAAAACTAGGATAAAATGACATGAAGCTTGGATGTATGTGTGTGCTGATGTTTACATGAAGACATCTGGAAATCATTCATTTTTCAGCATAGGTTTCAGTGGAACCCTATCATTAAGCCCCGAGGACAATGTGCTGGTTCTTATAATCCATTGGGCCTCTACTGATTCCGTGATGTTTTTTTCACCGCCTCTTATATTGGGCTGTTGTAAAACTGAGAAAGAAAAAACATGTGTATTATCTGTGTTAAGGATATGCTTGGATAAAGCATTCACTTGTGATTTTATCCTGATTTGATAGAGATGTTCCCTGATACGTTCCTTCAACATTCTATCTGTTTTCCCTATGTAAAAGGAACTACAGGAAACACGTCTAGCTATATAAATCAAGTGTTTGGAGGTACAAGTGGCTTGAACTTTTAAATAAAATATTTCACCTGTAACTGGATGCACAAAAACTGAAAGATCAGATATATGGCAACAGTAATTGCAACTGTTGCATGGACTAGTGCCTATAAATTCTGCAACTATGTCATTTCTAGTATAATCAGCACAACAGTGTAATTTGTGCAAGATTTTCTTGTTTTTGTAAGCAAAACTGGGATATTCATTTATGAACTGTGAAATCTCTGGATCTAACATGAGAATTCCCCAGTGCTTAATGATGCACTCTTTAATAGCATTGGTGTCCATGGTGTAATGAAGAGTGTATCTAACAGGATTTTTACCATGAGATATGACTGATCCGTTGTTCAGTCTATACTCATTTAAACCATCTTCAGAAAAGATGGGGGCTGCAATGCCTTGCCTCAGTTCCATAACTGTGCCCAGTGCATCTGTAATTTCATTGATCTTGTAACTTCTATCTCTAAATCTAATAGCTAAGGCCTCTATCTCTTTCTCAAATATATTGGGATTCGAGTTTAACCTAGAGACCCTCATGCCTTGTCCTTTTAGGATATTTCTAAATATATGGGGGGGATGCATGCTGTCCCTGTTCAACAAACTATTCCTATGACAGGACTTCCTATGCATGCCGGTATTAAAAGCCCCATTAGGTAAACGCCAAATCTGTATATCCAGGAAAGAAATACTATGTGTTGAGTATTCCATAGTAAAACTAAGAAAATCCACCAACATATTGACTTCCTTCTCAAAATTTAATAAGTCATTAATGTTACCTTGCCATAAGAAAAGATCCTTGTAAAAATTACATGTTCCGTGTAACTACTTAAATTGGACAACATGTTCTCTTCCCAATAAGCCATTACCAGATTGGCGTAGCTATTGGCAAAACACAGTTACATAGATTCTTTGGTGGTTCTGGATACAATAGACACATATTACAATACACCTCATTCACTACATTTCATACCATCATATAGTATATACACTTATATCAATTTAATTCATATATATCATTCATCAATTAGTATGTTATACATATTATACACTACAAGTTTTTTATTGGATTGTATTTTTATTGCATTACATATTACTATGTTTACGATATGTGTTATGCACATGCATTTTTATTTTTTTGAGCATGCATAGAATGATTTTATTATGTGTTATTTATTTCATGGTTTTATATTAAGCATATATTTTATTTTTGCTTTTATCGTTTTTCATTGTCACATTTATATCATCTCTTTAAATGTTTTGATATAGCTGCTGTAAATAGTTGCAATGAACAGTAGTTATTGAGTCAGTTGTTTCTTTAAATGTGCTCATTAAGTACAAATGATCTAAGTATAAAAGGGAGTGTTGGTTTTATTGGTGAAAATATTGGTTTGAAAAAGCACTTGTTGCTTACCATCGTTGTTTGTGGATCCAATAAATTTATTGTCATTTATCAGAACGTTTGATGCTCCTTGAATTTTATTCTACTGCAGAGGCGTGTATACTTTATGTTATATGGGTACCGAATCCTGTTTTTTGCTTACTTCTGGTCTGAACAGACCTGGACTAATCTTTTGGTTGTGACTTTTCTGGTTCGTTCACCATCAAGTTTGCTTTATCGTTTGATACGGTCTGAATGGACCTGTGCTGACTGCCGACAGCGTAGTTTTGGTTTGCTGTTTGTATTGGCTCCATGTGCTTTGTAACGGAACAACAGGGGAGCTTTTTGCATTTCGTTTTGGTCTGAAAAGACTGTGCTTGAATACAAAGAAAGGTAACCTTATTTGACATTGCCATTTTTTCTTGCCTCATGCACTTTAAATTAAACTGAAGTGTTTCAGGAGCTGACACCAACTTTCTATTTATTTGTTACGTATACTGGCTTTTACACAGTTGGTGAAGGTTACGGCAAAGTGTTTGGTGGGTTTCTTACACTTTATTCTTATCTTGTGCTACATTATATACTTATTACTTGCCAATACACTTGCCGACAGCTCCATGGCTGATACACAGAACACAGGAAGTGCTACCGATAATGTGGAACTTCCTTACAATCCATCTAACAATATGAAGAAATACAGTTCCAAGGAGAGATTGAAACGTTGTCTGAGTGATGTGTGCAATCCGTTAATGGACTGTGTCATCATACCTGTTGATAACGAGGAACTGCTTAATAGTGATGCAATTATAAAAATGAATTCAGAACTGAACACTTTAGAGGCTGAACTTTTAAAACTCAAACGATTGCAGTTACAAAGATTTCACTTTGAAACGTGCATACAGAAACGTATAGTACCAAGGGGACTAAGAGTTCTAAAAATGCCAACCACGGGAAATACGTTTCCTGAACTTTTGAGGCGTTGGCAACAGCTCAATCTGGAATTGAGCTTTAATTATATGAAGCTTCTAAATGATTATTTTTTACCTGAAGAGCAGGAACTTTGTAAATCTATTAAATGTAGACAGATAGAGATGTATAATAATTATGATGATGTATTATTGGATTCTAAACTTGAACATGTTATGGACAATGTTGCATTATTTGAGAAAAGGTTACTTGAGCAGAAGAAACACAAGCTAGCCAGAGACACCTTTGATTTTGCTAATGATCAGGTGTTCACTTGGCCCAGATTTTCTGCAAGTAACAACACAAGATCAGATGGGCCTCAAACACTGCACAATACAACATATAACAATGTCTCTAAACATACAGACACTACAGTCAATTTTAAAACTCCCACTTTGGATAACACACTTAGAACAGTTAGCATTAGTGGGAATGTGCCTAATGAACAAGGTGGTACAATAAAGTCTAATGTTAGTACATCATCTGCCCAGTTAGATGTGCATCAAGTCACGGTAGAACCAGTGACAGAACCACAGGTAGTTCGAAGTAAAATTAGGACACAACAAATGGCATACAAAGAGGGTGAGCTCTCGCGCCCTTTACCCATAGTGGAGCAACACCAGAAAGGCAGGGAGCGGTCTATGAGCAGGGGCAGACAAAAAGAAAGGCCCCAATTACAAAGGAACCCACTATCAAAAAGATGTGGGAAAGATTAACTTAATACACAATCTGTCAGATAGACCATTAAATAAATATGAGGAAGAGGTTTTAAATAAAGGATTAACTTTTATACCCTCCAAGAATAGTACTATCTCAGATTGCATCCTGGATTTAAAGCTGTTTACTCGTAATTTACAGTTGAAAGTCATGTTTGACAACAGTACATACAATCACACCTCTATAGGTTTTAAAAAACCAAGTTTGATGATACCTCCTTTACATCCCATTATAGATGTGTTTGGTAAAGCAGTAGAAAATGACCTATACTTTATGCATGGCAGTAAAATCAATCACAGAAGACACAATTTGTCTTACAAGCAGTCACAGGCCCTAAAAGATCTAATGTCAGACAATAATATAACAATAAAACCAGCGGACAAAGGTGGTCCAATAGTGGTTTTCAATAAAATAGATTATGCAAGAAGGATGTTGGATTTACTGGGAGACGATGAACACTATCAAGTTATAACTAAGCCTGAGGTCTTAAGAATTATAACCAATGTTTATAACAACCTTGACGACATGTATAAAATGGGTCTGGTGGATTTTCCACTTTACAATTTTTTAATAGTGGAAGACCCTGTAACACCCATTATTAAAGGTCTTCCAAAAATCCACAAGAATGAACTCAACCCGCCCATGAGACCCATTGTCTCTGGGCGTGGTTGGGTTACAGAAAACATATCCTTTTATATAGAGAAATTATTACATCCTTTATTAGATAAACACAACATCATACTCAAAGATTCTAAGGACTTTCTATTGGACTTTTACGAGGCTACCAAGAATCAACAGGACAATAATAATTTGTTGTTGGTAACTATGGATGTTAAATCTTTGTTTACCAAGATCCCGAATGATCTGGGTTTGGAGTTTTTACACAATTATCTTATGTTACATTCAGGTTTAACACTAACCAGAGTAGACTTTATATGCACCCTATTGGAGCTTGTTCTTGATAGCAATGTCTTCTTGTTTGATGAGACATACTACCTGCAAAAGAATGGCGTAGCTATAGCTAGCTATCTGGTAATGGCTTATTGAAGAGAACATGTTGTCCAATTTAAGTAGTTACACAGAACATGTAATTTTTACAAGCGTTTAGGTGACGATCTTTTTTTCTTATGGCAAGGTAACATTAATGACTTATTAAATTTTGAGAAGGAAGTCAATATGTTGGTGGATTTTCTTAGTTTTACTATGGAATACTCAACACATAGTATTTCTTTCCTGGATATACAGATTTGGCGTTTACCTAATGGGGCTTTTAATATCGGCATGCATAGGAAGTCCTGTCATAGGAATAGTTTGTTGAACAGGGACAGCATGCATCCCCCCCATGTATTTAGAAATATCCTAAAAGGACAAGGCATGAGGGTCTCTAGGTTAAACTCGAATCCCAATATATTTGAGAAAGAGATAGAGGCCTTAGCTATTAGATTTAGAGATAGAAGTTACAAGATCAATGAAATTACAGATGCACTGGGCACAGTTATGGAACTGAGGCAAGGCATTGCAGCCCCCATCTTTTCTGAAGATGGTTTAAATGAGTATAGACTGAACAACGGATCAGTCATATCTCATGGTAAAAATCCTGTTAGATACACTCTTCATTACACCATGGACACCAATGCTATTAAAGAGTGCATCATTAAGCACTGGGGAATTCTCATGTTAGATCCAGAGATTTCACAGTTCATAAATGAATATCCCAGTTTTGCTTACAAAAACAAGAAAAACTTGCACAAATTACTCTGTTGTGCTGATTATACTAGAAATGACATAGTTGCAGAATTTATAGGCACTAGTCCATGCAACAGTTGCAATTACTGTTGCCATATATCTGATCTTTCAGTTTTTGTGCATCCAGTTACAGGTGAAATATTTTATTTAAAAGTTCAAGCCACTTGTACCTCCAAACACTTGATTTATATAGCTAGATGTGTTTCCTGTAGTTCCTTTTACATAGGGAAAACGGATAGAATGTTGAAGGAACGTATCAGGGAACATCTCTATCAAATCAGGATAAAATCACAAGTGAATGCTTTATCCAAGCATATCCTTAACACAGATAATACACATGTTTTTTCTTTCTCAGTTTTACAGGCTTTACAGCCCAATATAAGAGGCGGTGATGTAAAAAACATCACGGAATCAGTAGAGGCCCAATGGATTATAAGAACCAGAGCACATTGTCCTCCGGGGCTTAATGATAGGGTTCCACTGAAACCTATGCTGAAAAACAGGAGACATAGACCCCAATGAATGATTTCCAGATGTCTTCATGTAAACATCAGCACACACATACATCCAAGCTTCATGTCATTTTATCCTAGTTTTTCTAGATATCCCAACACATTCATACATTTCATTTATTCTCCATACATCACACAATACAGTTTTTATATTTAAAATATTTTCAAACATATTTCAATATAAACACAAATATATATTCAAAACACAGTTACATAGATTCTTTGGTTGTTCTGGATACAATAGACATATATTACAATACACCTCATTCACTACATTTCATACCATCATATAGTATATACACTTATATCAATTTAATTCATATATATCATTCATCAATTAGTATGTTATACATATTATACACTACAAGTTTTTTATTGGATTGTATTTTTATTGCATTACATATTACTATGTTTACGATATGTGTTATGCACATGCATTTTTATTTTTTTGAGCATGCATAGAATGATTTTATTATGTGTTATTTATTTCATGGTTTTATATTAAGCATATATTTTTATTTTTGCCTTTTATCGTTTTTTTCATTGTCACATTTATATCATCTCTTTAAATGTTTTGATATAGCTGCTGTAAATAGTTGCAATGAACAGTAGTTATTGAGTCAGTTGTTTCTTTAAATGTGCTCATTAAGTACAAATGATCTAAGTATAAAAGGGAGTGTTGGTTTTATTGGTGAAAATATTGGTTTGAAAAAGCACTTGTTGCGAAAGCGCTTACCATCGTTGTTTGTGGATCCAATAAATTTATTGTCATTTATCAGAATGTTTGATGCTCCTTGAATTTTATTCTACTGCAGAGGCGTGTATACTTTATGTTATATGGTTACCGAATCCTGTTTTTTGCTTACTTCTGGTCTGAACAGACCTGGACTAATCTTTTGGTTGTGACTTTTCTGGTCCGTTCACCATCAGGTTTGCTTTATCGTTTGATACGGTCTGAATAGACCTGTGCTGACTGCTGACAGTGTAGTTTTGGTTTGCTGTTTGTATTGGCTCCATGTGCTTTGTAACGGAACAACAGGGGAGCTTTTTGCATTTCGTTTTGGTCTGAAAAGACTGTGCTTGAATACAAAGAAAGGTAACCTTATTTGACATTGCCATTTATTCTTGCCTCATGCACTTTAAATTAAACTGAAGTGTTTCAGGAGCTGACACCAACTTTCTATTTATTTGTGAGTTATTTAAACACCCTGACACAGGAAAAGTTTTTACCTTTAAAGCTATTGTTAACTGTGACTCTCTGGATGTGGTTTATTTAGCTGTCTGTTGGAAATGTGCATTGTTTTATATTGGAAAAAACAAAAGACGCCTTAAGGAGAGAATAAGAGAGCATATATAAAGTATTAAGAGTGGATGTGCCATAAATGCCTTAACTAAGCACATGGTTACACATTATTCAAACCACGGGTTTAAGTTTTTAGTTATAGAGAAAGTTGTACTTAATGAACGTGGTGGAGATATTGAGATTATTATTGAAGCTTCTGAAGCTAGATGGATCATTAGACTAAGGGCAGATACTGGAAAGGGTCTCAGTGATAAAACACCATTGAAACCCCTCCTTAAAATAAGTTTTTTATATAAGTGATACAAATGATATTTGAACTACAGTTTTAGATTGTTATAGTTTGGTTTTAGCATGTTTGATATTTAATATTATGATGTTCCTTTAAATTGTTATTGCTTGCTGCATTGTTGCCCACTTGATGATAGTTTGTAACTTTTGATTGGTTGCTAGCTTATGATTTTGTTTTAAATAATGGATTTGGTAAATATGATTTCCTAACGTTTGAAGAAGCAGTGTTTTAACTGTGAAAGCACTAACATGTCAAATAAATACTGTTTTTTTATGTTTTTTGTATGGACTTGTCAAAAGGAACTGCTCCATTGTTTTGACTCACTAATATTGTTTTTTTGGACTGGATTAATAAGAAGTCCATGCCCAGGAGATAATACTTAGTGCCCACTTGCCACCAGACATTCGGTTTTGATTGTAGAATACCTGCACACAGCTCGGCTTAACTTGCAAATGAAATATTTAGGCGAGCTCTACACCTAACCATACATCTGATGCATCAGTATAAAATTTGAAAAGTTTACTAAAATCTGGAGAAGCCAAGAGGGATTCTGAACATAATGATACCTTGAACTGTTTAAAATGATAATATGTCTCTAGTATCCATTTTACCTTAAGGGGCATCATCTTCTTTGTCAAATCTTTAAGAGGGCATGTTACAGATGCAAAGGGATGCACACTTCCAGTAGTATCCAGGTGACTCCAGGAATGCCCTTAGTCATGTGATAATGCCTGAAATAGACCAGTTTCTCACTGCTTCTAGCTTTTCTTTATGGGGATACAGAATTCCTTTTCTTCTTACATATCACAAGTATTTTATCTGTGTCATAACTAGCTTACTGTTATAGGCATTTACTGTGGCTGCAAAACACTGGAAACATGAGCCACAAAGTGACTTAAAAACACTGTAAACATGAGCTACAAAGTGGCTGAAAAACACTGGAAACATGAGCCACAAACTGTGGCCGAAAAACACTGGAAACCTGAGCCACATTGAAGTGGCTAAAAAACACTGGAAACATTAGCTACAAAGCATCATAGAAAATGATTAAGTTTATATCACATGGGATCACCCATTACCAACAGTTCAAAAGACATATGCTAGAAAACTGGATATAGTGGTCCAAGAAAAGAAGACAAAAGTAGCTTTGATCATTGAAATTGCCACACCTAGTGATTACAGTGTCTTGCGTACAGAGAGACACAGTCATAAAATATCAGGATCTGCAGGCAGAAATGAGATCAATGTGGAAGAAAGATCCCAGAAAGTTCCAATAGTAGTAGGAGCAATGGGTCTTATAAGAAGCAATCTACAGTCGTATTTAGATATGTTTCCTATCCATGTAACCCCATACAAACTGCAGAAGGAATCATTACTAGACACACTGCAGGTGCTGCGAAGAGCACTTCTGGCTGACATCAAAGATTGAAACAATACTAATTTCATGGACTTTAATCGTACTTTGACTTAGGAATGCGGTTCATTCCCATCACGGTAATAGAAACCCAAAAGATTTAGAGAAATTAAAAAAGCCTTTACTGTCAACTTGGTTTCTCTCATCGTGTTTAACACAAACTGTACCTTGGCTAGATGGGAGTCCTAATCCTCAGACAACATTATGACATCACATAGGTAGGAGGTAGCATATTTGACATCAGGCTTTAGGGTTCTTTCCTTTAATTTTTGAAAGGCTACAGGGGTGCCGTATAGCCTAAAAGGAAGGAAGGAAGGAGATTGTACTGGAATAAGCCCTCTAGCATTGAAAATGTTCTTTTCTTGCTTCAGCTACTGAAGGGGTTTAACGTATTACCCCTTTGTTAGATCTATTATGGTCAAGTATCTTGCCATCTCCAACCTCTAATTTAGTTCTACCATAACATTAAATAGTTTTCAAATTCTGAAATGTTGTTCAGCTTTTTGAAGTCAGTGCAGAGCCTGAATTTTACATCAGGCTTTGAGACTAACACGTGAGGAAGGGCGCCCGCAGGCAGGTGCAAGGGGGTGCACTTGCACCCCCTGGAATCGGCTGGCCGAAAAATTTATTTTAATTTAAAAAAAAAAGTTTTGTTTTTTTTTTTTTAAAGAAAGGGCATTCCTGTTTAAGAATGCCCTTTGCATCCCGTTTTAGGCGCCGGAACCATAGGGCGAGGAGGAGGGAAGCACCCTCCCACTTTTACAGCTGCAAGACCTGATCATGCATGTGCCACACGCTACGTAATTTAAATCACAAAAGTGCATGGAAAAAAAAACGATTGCATCAGTTCCTGGTAGTGATAGCCACGTTAAGTCAACTCCCATGGGTCGGTAAGCTCCATTTCATTTAATTTCCATATGGTGATGTTACAGCTTTCAAAGCAGAAAAATGCTTAGCGCTCTAACTATTGCAGTACTAGGCAGAAGGTAAAGTGCCATGTGCAACAAATGACTGGGTGTCTGATCATAACTCAGCTTAGGTTTTTTGTCACGCATGTCAAGATTCAACTCTTGAGCTTTGCTGTTGTGAATTTCTTCACGTTCATGAATCAAACACAATAAGCAGGTTGACAAAGACACAGACATAATCCTCTGTTATTTTTTTTAATAATACTTTGGATTCCTAGAAAATAATTACGAGAATGACCTAAGCTCAAACTGGTACAAATATTGCAACAAAAATGTAAGCACACACACAAATACATAAATAAATTTAAAAAAAACAACAAAGAGCTAATGTAATACAAACAGGTTAAACACAACTTGGTAAAATGCAGGAGAAAATAATGTATGAAACTCTGCTGTGTCAGCTACTGTTACTTGATTTTGTAGTTTGCAAACACTACATTCTCCTGATTTTTCAGTTACATCTCTATCAATTTTACTTTAATATTCTAAGAAATCATTGTTGAACTGGTAGCTACACAATTACATTTCATGAGGACTATTCTCATTACCTGTAGCATTATAGGTTCATTTTAAGTACTTCACTGAAATTTCAGACTGCTGGAATTATAACAAAGATACTTTAAATTTGAAAGGGTAAGCAAAAGAAGAACCTTACACTGCAGAAGTTTTTTTTTATATACATTTAATGGAGACAACCTCATGCAGGTTTGCCTCTGCTTACTTACAAACATGTAGAACATGTCACTATTGATTGATTTTGCTGTGACTAGCTAGGCTGACAAAAAAAGATGGCAGATAACATTCTCCACTATGTGACTGGTAGGAAAAGACAGCAGACTACCCAG
This sequence comes from Protopterus annectens, assembly GCF_019279795.1. Lineage (NCBI taxonomy): Eukaryota > Metazoa > Chordata > Ceratodontiformes > Protopteridae > Protopterus > Protopterus annectens. Next base: position 1,138,056,085 of record NC_056745.1, read on the forward strand.
CTATTTTGCAGATTTGATGCAATGAAATACAGGATGCATAAGATGTGGGGTGTGATATGGGGATGCATTCTGCACTGCAATATCATATAATGCTTCTCAAAAAGTATTAGTTACCATAGTTACTGGCCACTGGGGAGCTGTTCTGTACTTTAACATCTTAAGAGAACCTCTTCCTCTGGATTTTCATAAAATTATGTTTGCCTTAAAATACCATGCATTTTACAAAGTAGACAAAACAGAAATGTCATTAATTGCTGCCTTTTATGTTTCTAATTGCATATTTTCTAACAGATGTAGCAGCTACATGTAGTAAGGGATCTAGGAGTACAGCATGATGCGGAGTGGGTGGGTTGCATAAACTAAGAACTGTATTAGCTTGCTTCTTTTATTAACTTGAAACGTAATGTATTATAAGATGTGAAAGGTAGAGTGAAAGTTTAGATATTAACAGCTTAAATGCTGACAAAATATCTAAAGTTCAAAATATCAACAGTTAAAAATATCTAAAGAAAAAATATCTATAAAATTGAAGTTACACCAGGGAAGGGTATATGGCCTTTCCTCACTGTTGCACCACTTCGAAGATGGTATATATAATTAGCAGGGGAAGTGGGAGTGCAACCAGATACTGGTTTGAGATGTGATTAGGTTTTATTAATGTTTTGTGCTTAGATTGCTTTTAACTGTTGGTATTTCGTACATTAGATATTTTTGTAGATATTTGAATAACTGCACAAATATATATTTGTCCTGTGTGTCATCAAGAAGGTACTTTGTCAGAAGCAGGTGCAGATTCTAGCTATGTTCTAAATTCATGACAGCAATATTTATAATCTGTTCCTATTTATTTTAGGCATTGTCCAGATTTCTTGCACTAAGAGGTTGAGGTGTGTGTGAGAGAGAGAGTAAAATGCCCTAGTTAGAGTTAGCAGGTGGATTTTATTTTCAAGTGCATTTTCAAGGAATTGTGAGCTTCAAGGGAAGAGAAATTTACTGCTGCTCATGCTAAGCCTACTTAAAATGTGCAACTGTTTTGTTTAGCAAATGGTATCACTATTGTGGTATAGAATTTTTAAAGCAGCACAGCAGGTAGCATACTTGCATCTTGATACAGCAGGCTATAGGTTTTACTCCCACAACATGTAGATTTGTATTTTAAGGAGGTGGAGTGCTACAGTCCTGAGTATGTCCTCCTTTGGATGAGATGTCTGATAACTATGAACGTGTTTTTCAGCTTGCCACTCATTCCCTATTGCAATATACCAACTTACCATTTTTTTAATATAACGTAGGCAATTTATTCTTCAAGGGCAGCAGGCATTGAATTTGTAGATTAAACACTGAAATATAAAGTTGTTTTCTAGCAACAACCTCTTCACTGGTTTCAGATCTCTTTAATGTGGAATTATTTGGATGACTTTTACTTCTGCAAAGATTCTGAATATTAATTGATATTGGTGGATTGTATGACAGAAGTTTGAGTAGAGTGGCCCTTTATGGTTGAAATGTTCTGAATTGGGCAGGTTGTCATTATTGGTTCATATGATTTGTTTCATTGTTTAAAGGAAAAATGTTCAGAACTATAAATTTAAAACGCGCTCTAACAAGTGGTGCTGTATTATACAAGGGATATAATTCAATTATTATATAGTATAATTAATACAGTCAGGAAGGTGAATCAAATAAATTTTCCATGGTTCTAAAAATGTGTGCAAGGAGCCTATGATTTGAAAACAGCCCAAAGGTAAACTTAACCTGCCACTGGCCAGATGCATTTTCTTTGAATGCGGATTTCAATGTTGTTTCAGTGAATGTGGGTTTCAAAGGTAGAGAAGTTTTAATGCTAAGTCTGTTTTCAATGTAAGACTATTGCTTTGTTTAGGTTTAATAAATGTCTAGCAGAGTTTGTGCTATAAAATTTGAAATAAAAGTTGTAAATGAAATCCAAATTTCTGTAATCATTGTAGAAGTAAAGCATAAAACAGTATGCACACTGAGAGATTTGAACAGTGTCTATGACAAATGGGGAGAAATAGCCAAGTAATGGGACACTGGAATGGCTGCGTGGGTGGAGTGGGTGGGGCTGAGTGGATGGGGACAGCAGAGGGGTGGGGCTGCATGGGCGGGGCTTGGGTTTGCACCCCCCTGCAAAAAATCATGCGGGCTCCCTTGCACGTGAGTCTGTTCCATTCACTTTCTGACTCTACTGCTAACCCCATCTTAAGCATTTTTGTATTTCTTCTTGCATGGCCTTTCTCCAAGACTTCAGCATTCTGTAAGGTTTCAAGTTAATCCTTTCTTCTGGAATGGTCTGAATATTGTATTGAATCAGGCATATTCTAACAGGTAGCTCTGAAACTACTGCCTTGTTTCATAAAAGAACCTGTTTACCTATTGTTTCTGTGGCTTAGATAGTGTGTCATCAACTGGCACTGCAGGAACTGAGATCAGTGCCCCCACTCCCCAATTCCTACAGAGGTCTACATTTCTTTCCATGATTTCAGAATGTTGATATTGTATGTGTGGTCTAGTATTCTCTTGCCAGTCTGTCTAACCCTTTAGTTCAGATCATTAGATCATTACATTTTTTGCTTTTTCATATGGACCCTGCCATTTAGCCAAAAGCTTGTTTTCTACGAAGGTAACCAAACACCTAATATCCATCTATGACTTTCCTAGTCCTTGCATTTCCATTATCTACCCTTTTGCTGCACAGCCTGGACACTTTGCTCTTGTACAGTGGGCATCATCATTTTCAGCATATCTCATAACTTGTCATAGTGTTCTATGACATTTTTAATTGAAGTTTTCTGTTCTTCCCAAGTTTTTTTCTGACAATATTTAATAGGCATAGAGATATAAAACCAGAACATCAAAGCAATCCGGATTCAATTAGAGGCCCAGGCATCTGAGGTGATGGCAGGGAAGGATGGGTGAGCCAATTCCATGGGGAAGGGCTTTTGGCCAAGGCATTTCTTGAGGGGAGATGTGGTATATAGAGGGGAGTAGCCTTCAGGCTTAGTGGACAAATACAGTGAAGGGGAGGAGAGGATTGAGTAAATTAGGACAGGTCATTAAAATCAAGCACCCCTCCCAGCAGAAACAGTAACTGACATGACCCCCAGGACACCCTTAAGATTAATGCCAGCCCCAGCTCTATATCAAAGAAAATCCAATGGTGGAAGGAGGAGCTGGAAAACTGACAATACAGTGGGGCACTGAGATGGCCAGAAAGCATGAAGCAGAAAGGGGAGGGCGAAGAAAAAATATCTAACAGTCCATGAGGGTGCTTGCTAATATTATAAGTCAAAAGGACTGAAGACATTTGAGGCTTGTGGTCAGAGACATAAGTAGGGCTAGATGAAAGGGGGGCTACCCCCCGTGCAAGCTATAAAGGGGCATGATCGTCGGGTGATGATCGGATAGAATTGCATTACCACTATTCATTTATGAGGCTGTGAGGATATCAGTCTTCAAAAATAAATGCTGGTATTGTAGTCACATTTGTTGTTAAGCTGGTCTGTCTTCTAGTAACCATAGCAAGGTGCTTGTTAAAGCTGTTGCAAACAGCTTGCTGCACTTACAGAAGTATGGAAGACAGTATGGTACTAAGCTCTTAAAAGACATTTTTTGGTGTTCAGCTTTAATTCTAAGGATCACTAGTCTGCAGAACTGCCCAGTGCATAAGACAACTTAGCTGTGATACTGTTTGTACTACTTTTCTAATAGTAAATAATAGTTATGGTATTAATTGGTTCCAATTTTTACTTTCTTCCTAAATAACATCTCTGGATGGAATATAGTTTGGCTTACTTATTCTTTCCAGTGGAACTTTGGAAGTTTGTATGCTAACTTCCAGTGGCTGCATCCTGAGCCTTTTGACAAAATCATGTTGTAGACTCACAGTTCAAACATTCATATCTCTCTAATCTTGTGTGGCACTAAAACAATGACTAATTTGTGCAGTGGTCACATTCATTAGAATCTAAGTCTTAAGAAAGATTTTATAATATTTTGTAAACCGTGTACATTATCTCATTAACTACTCAGGCTGTACACATAATGTCATCATCATTTTGTTCATCCACTCCTCAGCTTTGGTGTGAGGATATGCAATTATGTCTGTCATTTGTTTTTAGAAATATTTAGAGAAGTATGAAAATTATGACAACATAAATACTTTATGAACAATATTTAATATGTCTTCAGCTACACTAGACAGAGGTCATCAGTCCAACTGTGTTGTCCGACATTTAAGCTTTATGATGAAATCTTTGAATAGGTGGTATGCAGCATGGTTTTGGAATTATATAAATATGAAGACTCAGTACTAGACATCTAGAGGTGCCCCTCAGATGATCCTTGTGAAACACTTGCAAGTGTCATTAGGGATTAATGAGACTAACCCATCTGCCTTGGGGTGTTGCAATGTTTTTTTTTTAATTGCATGACCTTTAAAGCATTGGCAGTTTGTATGTTGTTCTGGATATAAATGGAATTTCTTTGTCAATGAATATTGCCTCCGGTATGACTATTATAGCAATAACCCACGCCTGGGTGTGGGTAATGCGGGATTTAACCACGGTTGGCGTGGTTTGGTCCCGAGACCAAACAAAGGCAACCGTGGTTAAATCCCACATTACCCACACCCAGAAGTGGGTTATTGCTATTATACAATGACATTATTTAAGAATAATTACTTTTCTTAAATAATGGCATTGTATAATGCCTCTTTGCTGCCCTTCCGCAGCTGTCTGGTATTCCGCGGCAGTTCTGATGTACTGCGCATGCCTACGCAGTACATCAGAGCTGTGGGCAAAAGCAACGGAGAACACAAGATCTCCGTTGCTTTTTACTGTTTCGCTATGTTAAATGGGTTTAACATAGCGAGACAGCTTTAAAATAAGCAACGGAGATCTCCGTTACTTATTTTGAAGCTGTCTCGCTATGATAAACTCATTTAATATAGCGAGACAGGTTTTAAAAAAAAAGCAACGGAGATCGCAAGATCTCCGTTGCTTTTTACAAACTGTGTCGCTATGTTAAAGGAGTTTAACATAGCGAGGCAGCTTTAAAAAAAGCAACGGAGATCTGCGTTGCTTTTTTTAAACCTGTATCGCTATGTTAAACTCTTTTAACATAGCGAGAGAGTGTTTTATACTAACGGAAAAAGTCCGGGCAACCGGACCTTTTTCCGTTAGTATATTGAGGGATTTACAACGGGCACGCTGGTTGGGCTGGCCAATCAGCGTGCACGTTTTAGAGGAAGAATTGTATAATTAAGATTTACTTCCCAGCTGTAGATTTAGTATTAGTCTTACATAGGGGAATAACCTCACGGTAGGTAGTTCATAGCCCAAAATAATCCAGATGTACTGAAACCCATTGCTGCATTTTACTGGTGGTCCAAATGATGAGCATTGAAATCAAAGGATTTTTACAGCCTGGATGAAGGGCTGTCTTCTGGCACTCAGGGGATCCAGCACGAAAGCTTTCAGTTTCTTTCATTATTTCTGAATAGTAAAACCTTGTTAGCATCTGTGCTTTAGACTTGCCTATTCCTAGGTGCCCTCCTAGTACATGACTATGTGCTAACTTCATCACTAGAGTTCAGAAAGGTTTGTGAACTGATAGTTGGCTTACTCTTTCCTCTCTGTCCTTACTCCATACAAAAAATCATTTTGTAGCATAAAGTATAAGTAATTTTGTTTGTCTTCTTCCCTTACAACTCTTAATCGATTTTCATATCCATTTTTTACTAGTAATCACTAGACCCTTCTTTAAACCAACAGTACTAGATAGTTGTTGCATCACACATTAGGCCATCATATATTTGTGTGTATGTGTATGTATGTGTATGTGTATGTTTATATTTGTGTTTATATATGTATATTTACAAATTTATATATTTTCATCTAAACCGCTGTTGGTCAGAACTCAGTTCATTGCACATACACAAATGCTGCCTGACAAATGAAAAGATAGTGTGCCGACTAAATCTGAGATTGCAGAACAGTGGGGAAAAGGAAAATCTTTTCTCCACTGTTCTGTGATTCTGCAAGTAACTCTGTACATTTGCTTGTGATTCAGTTAGTACAGACAGTAAGTAGTGTAATAATGAAGTCACCTGTATGGAACCCATATATTTGGAATAGGAATATAAAAGGCAGTAGAGATTACCAGTCTTTCTTGCTTACAAACAGAAAAATGCAGATTCTTCTCAAATAATCAGGAAGAATAACAAAACAAGTTAAAAATACTTTTAAGCATATAGTCCCATACAGTCAGGACAGAGTTGTTCTTAGCAAGTTTCTCAGAGCTTCTCAGCAGCTCTGTTTGTACTGGTTTTCCTTGGCCAGGAAAGATGTCTAGCTTCCTTCTGGTGTCTAATGCTGTCTTTTTCCAGCTGAATACCTCTTGTTTCTCCCATTAATAGTGGTATAATTAAAAGTCGCTCATGAATATAGTTTTGGGTTGGATGCTGAGTGTTTCCAGTAGGTTGAAATGTGTTATGGTTTTCCTGGGTCATACAGGGGGGACCTGTAGCTTGCAAGGAAGTGGTATGGGATTTTGCATATGGTGATTTGTACATAGAGAATCTCAAGGGCATTGTCCTGTTTGACCAGCCTTCAGGTATATTTATTATTTTATGTAAATTAAGACACCTCCACCTTTAGTATCTGCTTGTGTAGTAGCTGGTCTAAATGTGCGGAAGGCATCATAGTCTTGCACTACTGGGGTGCTCTCCACAGCTTTACGTCATGTCTCAGTAACTGCACAGATGTCAACATTTTCTCTGGTGGGGAGAGCTTGTAGCAAGTGAAGTTTCTTGTTTAGACTCATAGCATTAAGCAGTAACACCTTCAGATTTTCTTGTTTTTTATTTGTGTTATCAGTAGAATTTTCAGTTTGGCATTGCTTAAAAAGGCACTATGAAGGAGGATAATGCTTTAGCTAATATTTAAAAGTATAGCAGGGAGAGGTGCAGACCATCCCTGTAAAAGTGGCATGGTCTGTTGACCATCTTCTTCCATGTTGACAAATATTGCACCACCTTAGAAGGACACCGGAAACAAAGTCATTTATTAAAGTCAGTCATCTTTTGTTCATATTGTAGTATTATCCTTGGAGAAGGTATAATGCTACTCAGTGCAAGGCTCGTGCCAGCCTTGGTCACATATTCCAACTGATCCATAATGTCTGTCTAGGGCGGTATGTCTCAGGTCATTATACCCACATTGACTATAAATGAGTCATACTGGTACTTGAGGTCCAGTGACCTGGGTGGATCCATAATATGGTGGATCCTGGCTCTTGATAAGCAACTAACCATGACTTCCTCCTTTCTGAGCCTGGTGAGAGGGACTAGTGTGTCTCTCAATAGAATCTACAATGACCAGAATGTTGGTTCATGTGGTGGCTTGCCTTAAGGGCTTAAAAGTAGATGTTCCCTGAGCTGTGGCAGTACGTTTTGATGTGGGTATTGTTTTGAAAGAGTGCATTTGGGGCTTGCGAGGACATTTGTTAGGTGTGCTTTGTGTAGGAGATCTTTGGGGTTTAGGAAGGCTATATTTAAGTGCCTCAGCATACGTGGGCCTGTCTGATTAGTAGTTGCTGTGTGAGATGGGTGCAACATGTGTACTACTGACAACCTGATTGATGTTAGGAGTGCTTTTATGTGAGAGCTTTGCCTCCAGTGACATTGTGTAAGCACATCTCTCACATACCTTAACAGTTTATATGAGAATTAGCTGGTTGTCAGTAAACAAATGGCAATTTCTGCATTGCTTCAGCATGCCAATATCTACCAAGCTGATAATGGAGATAGTGGGGAAATTTCTTATATGTGGCAACAGGTCCTTTTTTATTAATTAGATGTTTGTGGTAAAAAATATAAAGTCAGGAGTATCTGGTGTGCAATTCTGGGGGCAACGTTTGTTACTGTGCAAGCTAGTTTCCCGGTGTGCAGCTAGTTATTGATGAAAGTTCAAGGGTGCTCTTCCAGGAAAAATGTCAACTCAAGGTGTTTGCATCTATACAGGGAACTGCCAAACACTTGAGAAAAACTATTAAAGTAGATCCTGATGATTTATGGTTGAAATATTTTAGGAGACATTCTGAAGTTAGGTTAGACAGTAGCTAATCAAGCAGTACTTACTGATAAGAAAGAATTAGCTTTGTCAAGAATGATGAATAGGAGGGGTTCACCTAATTAACTACTGCCTGGCTACTACTAATGTTGGTAAAACCACAGCTTCATACTGTGGGGATACAATGCCCACTGGGCATCGCTGCTCTCACCAGAAGCAAACGTAGTAGCACTAATTCCAAGACAAGAAGTAGACACTCACTGCCTTATCAGAAACACTCCATAATCAATGCCATCTCTCATCAGGAGCAAAACAGTAACACAAATTCCAAGCTGGCACCTATGAAGCAGTTATTAGGCTTTCTGGTTTTCAGCAGTCTCCAGGAAATAATGTCCATATGAAACTCTCATAAGGAGCAAACCAGAAGCACTAATCCCAAGATGACTACTGAGAGGCAGAATGTGAACTCTCCAGTGATTGCTGTTGTTGAAGTAGATGTTGCAGATTTTAAAGGTAAGATGAAAAAAATGTGTTAATATCATAGGAGTTGCAGTGTGCACTAAGCAGTTAAAATAAGAACGAGGAGCTAACTCAAGCTTCAACAGTCTAAGGGGAGAGCTACTAATTTTAAAAGAACAAAATAGATTGGATGGGGGTGCGCACCTTGAATTCTGGCTCTATGGAATACAATCCAGAGTTTATCTAAGCAATTCTGTCTTGGTTAGTAATTTAGTTATCTTTACTGTTAAAAAGTGGTGTGCATGTGAGTGATAGTGAACAGAAGCCACTGTATTCCCTATGTGATGTAATGGAATTTCACCTTTTGTGTGAATTTCACAACTTGTACCATCAGAGCAACAATTTTACTGCACTTAATATTTAGTTGTATATTGTTTGTGTGGCTTTTCTCTTAGAAGTTGATATAAGTTCTCTTTGAAATCTGTGGTTGATTTTGATTATTCTTTTAGAATTTTTTATTCATTTGCAGCTGAATATGGATTCCTTAAATGAGTATGGCATTAATGATTTGCTAAAGCACAACTGTCTTGTACAGTGTACTAAATGCTATGTATATTTAAAGGTACCACCTGATAACACTGGTGATCTGTGTTCCTCATGTTAACAGTTGGAAGATTCACTTACCATTAATAGTAATAAATCTAGACTTACTGATAACGATTGCATTTGTGCAATTGACACAGCTTGGAGAACTGTTGATACATATATTAATGACTGGACTGCTGACATAAATAATGTTAGGCAAAGAGCAAGTAGAACACATTAGGAAAGGATGTGTCTTTTGTATGTAAAGATCACTCAAACACTATATGAAACAAGACAGTGCCACTGACAACTTTGGAATTCTGGATACAAGTATTCAGCAATCTAGGGATTCAGAGTGTAAAGAAAGAAATAAAGAAAGGAAGACGTTCACAACAAATAACAAAGAAGAAAAAGAAACTGATAAATGTCTGTAAAGCAAAGAGAATACATATTAAAAAGGACACCGCTTTGTTATGTAACACACAGATTACAGGGAATATCATTTTCTATCTGAAAACCTGAAGTCTCCAGAAAAGGGCATCAGTTTTCCAAAAGAGAAAGTAGAAAAAAGAGGCAAGGGCAGGTGAAAAGGAAGAAATCAAATTGAACGTGGAATAATTGAAGAATATTGCTGTAAGAAAAAAAGGAGAAAGACAGACGTTGACCACATGGCTGAAGCTGTGGATGTACAATGCCAGCTGGATGAGAATTGTATGTTTGCATGTAAAATAAACAATGAAAACAATGGGATTATTAAGATTAATGGTGATGAAAATCAGTCCTGTATAACAGTTAATAGAGCAGATATTACTGAATTAGAAGTTGAAGATTCTTTGTATCTGGTCAGAAAAGATATTCTTGTAATTGGATGTTCAGTTATTACAGGAGTTGATACTTATATTTGCAGAGAAGATAATGAACATTGAATACTGTTATGCTTGCCAGGAGCAAAAAAGGAGGATGTGAGGTAGGGATTAGAATACCTTAATGTAATGAAATACTGACCTGTATTCATTCATGTCAGTACAAATGATCTCATCCACAAGGACTCTGTTAATAAGGAACTTACAGCCCTCTTTGATAGCATAGCTTGTAAAGGTGCTAGGGCATATTTTTCACAAATCACATATAGAGAGCAGAATCATGTCACTGTGAATAAAAATAATTTCTGAGTAAATACCTACATGAAAACAAATGTCCAGTCTGCCTCATTTTTGGGCACACTTGCTCAGGCAGGATTGTCAAGATTAGGGAATAGAATTTTTACAGCAGATATTTTGCAGTATTTGACAAACACAAGGCAGGATTTTTGCTAGGTGGAAAATTTAACAGTTCACCGACAGCAACATTTGATGCATCTCTGATAGTTGTTAATGCTAGGAGCATTGATAATGATGTTTTTTATTGGAAAATTTGCCATGTTCCCACAAGATTGATGTTGTTATTGTTTGTGAAACATGGTTAAAGAACAATGACTGGAAACTAGTTCTGTCAGGGTATAAATGTTTTTACAGTAACAGACATTCTAACAAAAAGTTAGGTGGAAGTATTATGATAGGGATTCAAGATAGTTATGAGACCTGTGATTATTACATGTTCAGTGATAACACCAATACTATAGATTGTGTAACTGTAACCATAAAGACAACTCTGGAACATATAACAAATTGCTGGATTGTACAGACCACCAAATTTAAGTGCTGATGACCTAGAGGAACTCATGCATTTCTTGCGTGAAACACAAGAGGCAAGAATAACAGTGACGGGACTTAAAATTACCAGAAACAGACTGAAATGATATTGATTCAGGAATATTAATAAGGAAATTATAAACCATGTATATTCAGGGAAAATTGCTTTAGAATGTAAAAAAAAAAACGTCAGGTAACGGAACATACTAGACTTGTTTATGCTTCCAAAGAAATTACTGTTACTTCATGTCATGTTTCACCATTGTTGATGTGCAGTGATCATAGGGGTTATAAAGGTTAATTTGTTGCTTGATAATTCTGTCAAACCTAAATCTAACCAATGCACAGAAGATTTATAACAGAGTATATAAAAGCAAAACGGTCACTATGTGAAACTAATTGGAGTGATGCGTTCAATGGAAAAACTTCAGGAGGAATGTGGAATGTTTCAAAAGGAAAATAGTTTGAAAGCAAAAAAAAAATGATTAACATCAGGATCTAGGCACACAACATCAGGAGAATATATTTCCATAAGAACAAGATAATTAAAATGAGAAACAAAAAATATAAAAAATGAAAAGAGGTTGAACTTCAACTTTGAAAACTGAAATAAACAAGCTGGACAAACAAATTAAGCATGTTGTGAGAAATGATGAAGAAAATTTATATAAATATATTGAGCATAATAGGAAACCATTTTACAGATGCATAAGACGTGGAAGGGGTAAAAACATAAGTTGATAAACTGTGAAGATTCTAAAATTTATTCTCAGGCACAACAAATTATAGATATATTTACAAATCTTATGCAAAACAGTTTTACTTTACAAACTGGGTGATAAGCTGTCCTAATGACATCTAGGTAAACTCAGATACTGAAATCAAATTAGATTATATTGAAAAAGAACTGTGCAAACTGGATCCAAACAAAGCACAGGGAGGAGGCGGAACTAGCAATAATGCCCTGAGGACATCTCACCAAGAACTTACAGTACCATTTTATCTATTATTTACTAGGTCATATAAATTAGCAAGATTCCTCAAGATTGGAGACATGCCCCTATTAAACCTGTCTTTAAGGGAAAGGGGAGTAGAACAAATCCAGAGTCATACAGACCTTTAAGTCTGATTTCATGTTGTGGAAAAATAATGGAAAAGTTAAAATTGCATAAGTTATTGTCAGAACTGAAAAGGCTGAGACTTAAAACTATATATCAGCATGTATTTATTTATTTATTTGTTTATATATTTATTTATTGACATTTTAGTACTGGGAAAGTCCGACTGGGTAGAAACCCATTTTCAGGAGAGGCCCAAAGGAGAAAAGCTCCAAATTATTACAAAACATTTTAAGAACAATATATTTACAATCTTCAGAAATAAAACAAAAACATCTGAAGTTTAAATAATTATAACAAATTAGTGATAATATATAAACATGGTTTAAGAAATTATACAAGTTATATGCCAATCATTTAATATTTATAAAATGTTAGACAGTTTGTAGAGAAATTAAAGGTGAGTTAGTCTAAGACAAACAGGAATTGCAATATAAAAAACAAAAGGCCGCAAAGGCAAGGCTCCAGCTTCTCAATTCAAGACAGTTAAAAAGTCCTCCAGCAATTAAAAATTATTTTGAAAAACTAAAAGCAGAAATCCAAGTTACACAGTTGAACTGCTTTAATGGCGCACAAGCACTTTCACTAATAGCTTCTTCAGGTGTATACCAACCATTTGTAAAACACCTCCTTTATAACAATTGTTCTAATCACATGACATAGACAAATTATTTTTTTAAAGGAATATTATATATATATATATATATATATATATATATATATATATGCTAATAATTACATACATAAAAATATACATATAAAATTTCATACAAAAGTACATATCAATATAAGAAATAGATATAAATATGAAAATGTATAAAACATAGAATTATCTACGCAAAGGTCTATTATTCAAAATGGGTCTCATAGGTACATAGTCATTCAGACCATGCCCTACACTAGCTCTTAATCTAACAATCCAGTTAGCTTCCAACTCTTCAGTTCTGGCCTTAATATCACCCCCTCTTGGATTCACATAAGATCTACCTACTACCATAAATCTAAAGACATGTTGTTCATTGGTGTTTACTATATGCTTTGCTAAAGCATTAAAGCTACTTTTCTTCTTTATATGGTACACATGCTCTCTAATTCTATCTTTGACTAGTCGATCGGTCTTACCTATATAACGTTTACTGCATACTTGACAAGTAGCCAGATAGACAACGTGGGGGGTATCACAGCTGGCACTAACTCTCAATATAAAGATCTCTCCTGTGTCAGGATATCTAAAATGTGTCTCTTCAGTAATGTATCTACAACATTGACATCTCCCACATGGTCTGGTCCCTACTTCTTCTATTTTTTTGTTCTTGTTCTCTTGTTGTACATAGTCTTCTTTTTAGACACTTCTTATTCTTAAAAGCAAACTGCGGTTTTGAGTCCAGGAACCTACTCACTTGATTATCTATGGTCAAAATATTCCAGTGTTTGTTAAAAACACTGGTATACTTCCTTACATCCCTAAAATATTTCAGACAAATCCTTAACTTATTGGTATCTCCAATTTTTGTATTGTGTTGTAATATTTTCGATCTAGAAAAATATGGTTTTGCCCTTGTTTCCCTTAAACTCTCAACCTCCACTGCATTGTTTTTCACCATTCTCTCATCATATCCTCAATCCAATAACTTAAGTCTTACCATTTCCATTTATTTTTCAAAATCTTTTTTAACATTCAATCTCGACACCCTTAGGAATTGACTTTGTGCAACATTTCTAAATATATAGTTCGGGTGCATGCTGTCTTTCCTTAATAATTTATTAGCATGACACTCTTTTCTATACATTTTTGTACTTATTTTACCTACAGTGTCTTTCTCTACATAGACATCCAAAAAATTTACTCCATCTTGAAAGTAATTCACAGTGAATTTGAGAAAATCCATGGAATTGTTAATAAACATCACAAACTCTGTCAGTTGCTCGACTGACCCCCTTCCATAATAGGAAAAGGTTATCCACAAATCTTCTATAACAAAGAATAATCCCACAAATGGTCCCCCTATCATGTATTCCATCTCCCATTTAAACATAACAGCATTTGCATAACTATTCGCACAGGAAGTACCCATTGCGACTCCATTGCATTGCCAAACAAATTTTTCTCTGAACATAAAAATATTATTTTCTAAAACCAGTTTCAATACAATTTGTAGTAGTCGCATCTTATCACAGCTATATTCCCCACTTTCTTCTAACAACTTAATAATATTTCTAATTCCAACTTCATTTGGAATAACTGTGAATAATGAAACTATATCTAACATGGCTAAAAGACATTGTCCTATAATTCGTCCTCAACTGGTATGTTCAAATAAGTTTCTCAAGAAATGTTGAGTATCTGTCAAGATATACATTGACTTATTAATCAAACTTCTAAGATTTTTTTCTAAAAAAATGGAGATGGACTTCGTGCACCAGTTTCTTCCTGCTACAATCAGTCTCATGGGGGGGTTGACCTGTGTAAAAACTATGGTTCAGATACTATATTGAAACCAATGACTGATACTGTGGATAATGTGACAGTTTATGCCAGAAAATTACTACAGATTAAATTAAAAAAACTTCAGCGAGACCGCAAGGATTTCTCACTAGGCAATGTCTTCACGTGGCCTCAACCCAATGACAACGTATACACTGACTCTCAAATTCGAACTATAGAGCCTGAGGTCCCAACCAATGATGTTGCTCCTGTAGAGGCATTAACCAATCCAGAAACATGATTAACGCAGCAAGAAGGAAAAAGGCATTCACTCGACAAGGAGAATGTAAACGCCAACACACAGACGACGATGGCAGAGGTACATCGAGAAGCAGATAATGAAACATCTTTTTCGAACAATAAAGATAAATTTGAATGTCCACCTTTTTAAAGAGGTCCTGGCCTGTTGAATTTGACTTTCCTCCTGCCAACCAGAGAGAGGTCTGCAAGCAGAGGGGGAAGAGGCCAGCAGAGAAAGCAGCAGTGAGGGAAAAGTATGACGAGGAAAAAGAGGAATCTCGAGGAGGGGCCAGTGAGTCCTTATACCATCAAAAAAGCCTTCAAGAATGTAAAACTTTAGTAGTTAACTTGTCTTCACATAGTTTATCAGATTTTGAAATGAATGTCTTAGATAAAGGGCTTTCCTTTATACCAACAGCGGACATGGACATTACTGAAATAGTATGTGATTTGAAAATGTTCACTCGCAACTTGATGCTGAAAACACTGTACAATGACAATAATACAAATGAATATCCATATTTTAAGAAACCTAGTTTGTTTATACCCAAACAGAGTTCATTAATTAATGCATTTAAACAGATTTGCTTAGTAGATATTTATAAAGTTTATTATGAACAAAAAAGTAATAGAGGTAGAAGTAAATGGCACAATTTAAGCAAGGATGAATTTAAACCTTTACAGAACTTACAAAATGACCCTTCTTTAATGATAAGGCAAGCTGATAAAGGAGGGCAAATTGTGGTCATGAATAGAAATGACTATGATAAGACTATGTTTGAATTATTAAATGATTCAGAATATTATCATTTAATTTCATCTATACATGTGAAGAAAATTATTATATTGGTTCAGAATGAAATCAGAGATATAGAGAAAATGGGTCTCATAGATGAAAGTTTAAGATATTTTTTGATACACAACCCTACTATTCCTAACATCCAAGGTCTGCCCAAGTTGCATAAATGTATGGTCAATCCCCCCATGAGACCGATTGTAGCAGGAAGAAACTGGTGCACGAAGTCCATCTCCATTTTTTTAGAAAAAAATCTTAGAAGTTTGATTAATAAGTCAATTTATATCTTGAGAGATACTGAACATTTTTTGAGAGACTTATTTGAACATACCAGTGAAGGATGAATTATAGGACAATGTCTTTTAGTCACGTTAAATGTAGTTTCATTATTCACAGTTATTCCAAATGAAGTTGGAATTAGAAATATTATTAAGTTGTTAGAAGAAAGTGGGAAATATAGCTGTGATAAGATGCGACTACTACAAATTTTATTGAAACTGGTTTTAGAAAATAATGTTTTTATGTTCAGAGAAAAAATTTTTTGGCAATGCAATGGAGTCGCGATAGGTACTTCCTGCGTGAACACTTATGCAAATGCCATTATGTCTAAATGGGAGATGGGATACGTGATGGGGGACTGTTTTGTGAAATGATTCTTTTTATAGAAGGTTTGTGGATGATCTTTATCTATTATGGAAGGGGTCAGTCGAGCAACTGACAGAGTCTGTGATGTTTATTAACAATTCCATGGATTTTCTCAAATGTACTGTGAATTACTCTCAGGATGGAGTAAATGTTTTGGATGTCTATGTAGAGAAAGACCCTGTAGGTAAAATAAGTACAAAAATGTATAGAAAAGAGTGTCATGCTAATAAATTATTAAGGAAAGACAGCATGCACCCGAACTATATATTTAGAAATGTTGCACAAAATCAATTCCTAAGGGTGTCGAGATTGATTGTTAAAAAAGAAGATTTTGAAAAACAAATGGAAATGGTAAGACTTGAGTGATTGGATAGAGGATATGATGAGAGAATGGTACAAAAAAATGCAGTGGAGGTTCAGGGTTTAAGGGAAACAAGGGCGAAACTGTATTTTTCTAGATCGAAAAATGACAACAGAATACGAAAATTGGAGATAACAATAAGTTAAGAATTTGTCTGAGTTGTTCTAGGGATGTAAGGAAGTATACCAAAGTTATTAACAAACACTGGAATATTTTGACCACAGATAATCAAGTGAGTAGGTTCCTGGACTCAAAACCGCAGATTGCTTTTAAGAATAAGAAGTGTCTAAAAAGAAGGCTATGTACAACAAGAGAACAAGAACAAAAAAATGGAAGAAGTAGGGACCAGACCATGTGGAAGATGTCAATGTTGTAGATACATTACTGAAGAGACACATTTTAGACATCCTGACACAGGAGAAATCTTTATATTGCGAGTTAGTGCCAGTTGTGATACCCCCCCACGTTGTCTATCTGGCTACTTGTCAAGTATGCAGTAAATTTTATATAGGTACGACCGACTGACTACTCAAAGATAGAATTAGAGAGCGTGTGTACCATATAAAGAAGAAAAGTAGCTTTAATGCTTTAGCAAAGCATATAGTAAACACCAATGAACAACATGTTTTTAGATTTATGGTAGTAGGTAGACCGTATGTGAATCCAAGAGGGGGTGATATTAAGGCCAGAACTGAAGAGTTGGAAGCTAACTGGATTGTTAGATTAAGAGCTAGTGTAGGACAAGGTCTGAATGACCATGTATCTATGAGACCCATTTTGAATAATAGACCTTTGCATAGATAATTATATGTTTTATACATTTTTATATTTATATCTATTTCTTATATTGATATGTACTTCTGTATGAAATTTTATATGTATATTTTTATGTATGTAATTGTTATTAGTATATATATATATATATATATATATATATATATATATATATATATATATATAAATATTCCTTTAAAAAATTAATTTGTCTATGTCATGTGATTAGAACAATTGTTATAAAGGAGGTGTTTTACAAATGGTTGGTATACACTTGAAGAAGCTATTAGTGAAAGCGCTTGTGTGCCGTTAAAGCAGTTCAACTGTGTAACTTGGATTTCTGCTTTTAGTTTTTCAAAATACTTTTTAATGCTGGAGGACTTTTTAACTGTCTTGAATTGATAAGCTGGAGCGTTGCCTTTGCAGCCTTTTGGTTTTTACTTGTGGATTTCTTGTATTTGCATGCAAAGGTACCTGGTTTTTGTTGGACTGTTTCTTTTTAGGAATTGCAATATAAAATGAGGAAAAACAGGCTTATGTTATATTTAGTGAAAAAGTCAGGGAAGAAAATTTGATAGAAGTAAGGAAATAAGTAAAGAAGGGAGAGTAAGGAGATATAAGAAATGAAAAGGTGCTTGATCATATTTAAGGATATAACTCCTTGAAGGCTAAGGCCGAGACGTCAGAGGAATAAGTGTGCTACATAATAAAATTGGTGGATCACCTCTTGGTTGTATTTTGTTATTTTCGCTTGGTGGTTGCTGTTGTTCGAATATTTAAGGATATAGTTTATCCTGTTTTTGAGCAAGAATAGGGCCAGACTTTTGCTAGGAAGTCTTTCAGTGTGGTTTTGAAAGATGGACGGGAGGATATTGACCTAATAGATACGGTAAGGAGTTCCAGGCCTTAGCAACCTTGTACAAGTACAGACAGTGTCCAACAAATTTGATAGGTATGTAGACAGGCAGGACTTCTTAGTCACTGGATCACAGTGACCAAATGGGAACATAGTTGTGTAGAATGTTTTTTAGTGCTAGACAGGCAGATGGATGCTGGATAATTTTATAGGTGGTAAGAAGCTGTGTATATATTAGTTGATGAGACAGTTCTAACTAATTTAGGCTTTTTAGGTCTATACAGTGGTGGGTTCTGAAATGGGCATTTGCTGCAAATTTAGCAACTTTGTTTAAGCATTGTTTAAGTTTTAAGTTTTGTGAAATCTGGAGGTTAGTAAGGATGAGAGTACCATAAAGAATTGTGGGAAGAAGATAAGTAGTGGCAAGTGTAGTTTTAGTTGCGCCTGTGAAAAAGTAATTGACTCTATAAAACATCACTAGTTTTTGATGAGTTTTCTTATGCAATTTTGTATATGCTAGTTGAAAGTAAGCTTATTGTCCATTATCATCCTAATAATTTACTATGAGAAGTGACTTCAGTGGTTGTATTATCAAGAAAGAGAACTTTAAATTTTGTTTTTTCATGAGAGAGGAATTTGGAGAAAAAAGTAGTAGTTCAACAAAAAGCTGTTTTAATGACTATTTAGTCTTTTTGTATGATGATGACTTTTTTTGAAGTATTTGTGTGGGTGATTGCATTTTTTTTTCTGATCTGTTCCTTCCTCTCAGTTGAAGGAGCCTTCCCCCCTGTCAAGCCTTCAAGCGGTTTCAAGTTTATGTTTTGGATCCTGTCTAGATCCTGTCTAGTCTCTCTTGTCTCAAAAAAAAAAAAAAAAAAAAAAAAAAAAAAAGAGAAGTGGTAATTATTGTTGTTTTGCTGTTAGTGTGTTTTGGTTTGATTTTGCCACTGGGCCCTCTGCCAGCTTCAGCTTTAAAGTGCACTTTTGCAAAAAATGCAGCTTCAAAATGTCTATTACAGATGACCTGTCTCTCTGTGTGTGTGGTGCTGGAACCTTGCTGTGAGAGTCGCCGTGTGTGTGTTTCTCACTCACCCTCAAGAGGATAAAAAGTAAAAGGAAAAAAAAGGCCTTATTAAACTTTTGAAGAGGCACCCCTTTTTTCTCCTTTCTCCTTTAAAAAGAAAGGCTTAAGGGCCCGGGCTCCCTAACCGACCGCCAAAAAAACATAGAAAAGTCCGCTCTCTTCACAGCCACTCTTGCCACTTCGAGCCCGGTCGAGGCCGACAGTCGATGCCTCCTCTCTCTCCTCTGGGCCTGGCCCAACGGCAGCCATCTGGGCTCGCGGTCACCTTCATCGGCGCACCTGCTTGGGGGATCCATCATGCGCCATCTCCCTCCTTCCGCCCGAAGCCCTCTCCGGCAACGCCACCCTGGGACCGATGGAATTTCATTCCACCATAATTGTGATTCGGTTCTGTCGAGCCTCGAGCCCTCCCTCGTTGGAGCCGGAGGAGAGGCCTATTCGAACCCATTCGGTCTCTTCAGGTCAGGTCGGATGTCAGATTCGTTTCCACAGTGCTCCAATCCCTTTCCCAGTCCCAGTCTTTCAAAATTTTCTTTTCGGCTCCGACCCACCTCGGGGTTGCTTTTCCCCCATCCCATTCCGCCCTCGCCCGCCCGAGCCCGGCCCGTCTCCGCTGAGACCGGCGTTGCCCGTGGAGATGAGATGCTAGGTCCCTTTCCTCCTTACTCAGCCGGCGCCTCCGGACTTAGTACACGGACTTCACTTCGGACTTCGTGACGCTGACCCTTCAACGCTGTCTTCAAGGGTCCTCCCTTGGGTCAAAAGCTGTCATCTCTCGCTCGTTTCTGACCTCCCCGCGGAGACTGGTCCCTCACCCAGGGAGAGGGAGGTCCAGCCTGGATTCTGGAGCTGCAGCGGCATTCTTGGCCATGTTCCCAATTCGCCAAGTCTTCCTCTTGATGGGCATGGAGACTGGGTCTTTGGCTGAGCCCCTGTCTCTAGGCCCCCCTGCAGGGAGGTTAGCCCTGAGGGCTGAGTCCTGTTACCCCCATCCTGGGGGTCTTCTCCTGAGGGTCGAGGGACGTCCCAGGTAAGAGAGCAGGATAAAACACAGATCTTGATTGGACGAGTGAGAGGTCTGATCGGGAGATCTTGATGATCGACACTCCCCCTACGATGGATTCTCGCGCTGAATCGGCTGGATTATCCATGAGATCCGGTGTCAATGAGAGCAATCCTCCAAGGCCTGGGCTCGTTGGAGAACGTGTTCCTGGTGTGGCCTTCCTCAGCCTCCGCCTCCCTGGGTGTCTCTCCGACCCTCGGTGGGATTTGCCTTGTTTGGCCAAATGAATTTCCAGATATCCTGGGAACCAGTGCCTTCTGGCCGAGAACCAACTTTTTTTTTCAAATTTTCGAGAATTTGTCTGCCCCACCCGGGCAAGGAGTTCTAACAGATGCGTGGCATCTGGCATCCAGCACATGAGGAGGGAAGGCGTCAGGACGTGGCAGGCTTCAACCACCCGTCCATCCTCCTCTAGGGCATGGACGGAGAGACGACCCTCACTTCAGCCGCCTTAACCACTGAGGTCAGGTTACATTTCACACATTTCACCCAGGCTGGGGGCGATCTGGTCAGGGACCAGACCCATCTCTCTCAGCTCACCTGCCAGGCTACAGGGGTAGGCAGTTAGCAGGCTCAGCTCACCTCGCCCTACTTCTCCTGCATATCTCTTTCCCATATGCCCTCGAAGGTTCATTTCATTTTGGCATAGGCGGCAGGCTCACCCATGAGCTGAGGCAGTGGGCCTGGCTCTACAGAGCCCTTCAAGTCTTCCTCCTTCCTTCATCCCGGCCCTTGGCCGCGTTATCCTGGACCCACGGTAAGTGAAACCAAGGCTAAAACAAGACAGAAGGTGTAAGACAAGAGGGTAAAGAACAAAGAGGGAAAGGGTTTCAAGATTCCCTGCCCCTGGCGGAGGAGGGAAGAGGAGGGATCAGAGGCCTCAGTTCTTCCATTCCCACAGCAACAGGAGAAAGACAGGAGACAGAGGGACTTCAGGGGGGGCTGAAATTCTTTCTTTCCCAGAAGTTTGCCCAGCCCCAGAGGCCATAGCCAGAGGAGGGGAGTCTATTAGGCCTGTAGCGTCCTTCAGCCCCCTTCATCAGGACACACCACTAGCTCCTACACTGCAGGAGGGGTGGCCCACCGGTGCTGTTACACACCTCAAGGGGTGCCTGGGGTCTAAGCAGATACCAGCCGGGGCCCAAATTAAGCACCTGCACCATTCCCACATATTGCTCACCCAACCAAACACACCCCGTCCCAAACAAAAAAAACCCTTCCCGCCACCACTTCACACACCAAGAAGTCAAAAAGCTGTTGTCCCCGAGAAGCAAAGGGAAGTCAGAGAAAAAGAACCACCCTTGCTCACCAAAAGAAAAATGTCAAAAGACATAGGAATCCAACCTTTTTATGGCACCAGACCAAATCAAAACGGTTTGTTCCCATCGCATTTCAAACCCATTCAGTATCTCATCCAATCCATTGTTTTGGATGTACTCCTCAGATCTCCCATCGTTCATATCACAGATGTTATCTTATACCCGATGCATCAATTGGAGGAACTATCTTGGGAGCAGCGAATTTCATTGGCATCCGAAGCCTGCACCAGCCCCAGAGTGTCCACAGCCCCTTCCATCTGTTCTGCAGTTTGTTGGTCTCACCACCAGTGTTTGGCAAAGTCCAAGTTCCAAGTGACATGCAACCATCTCCTGAGCAGTAGGACTGTCACTACCTGCTACCTGGACGACTGGCCACTGACTGCCACCACCTCCTGTGGTACTACCTTGAGAACCCACAAGCCACCATCTCCTGCAGCCTAAAGCTCTTATAACTGGGAAAACTTGTCAAAATCTTCCTCTCTCCCTTAAAATACATAAAAATTCAAGGAAGCAAGATCGTACAAAATTTCTGCTTAGGTTTCCTTACTACCCATCTAAAATCTGCACCCACTAGGTTCAATGTCTGCTGCTTCTAAGATCATGAGGGGCCTCTATTCTCCCTAGGTTCCTTCAGTGGCTGTCTATGACACAATGTTCTTCATTATCCTCTGGCAAATGCATCATTGAGGATGGCAAAGTGGCACATAAGCTGTATCAGGGCTTTTTCAGCCATCCAATCATCCTCGTGGTGGCTTGATTAAAGGATGCCTCCCTGGACTCAGTGGGGGGCTTCTGGATCTCCCAGAGGTCAGTTGGGGTTTTGAAAACCTCCCAGGCCATACCTCTCAAACGGATGCCTCCAGTGGCCACCAGGGGGGGCATTGCCTCCCAGGGAATGGTTCAGGGCATTCTCCTTCAAACAAAGTCAATCTCCCACACAGACAAGTTTTGACATTCACCACACAAGTTGTTTATCAAGGTTCTTCTCTGCCACTTAGGGGGGATTGCTATGCAGACATGTAAGAGGGGTCAGGGGGTATCTAAAACAAACAAGGAGGGACAGCATCTTTACCCCATCACAGAGGCCATGAGGGTGATGGACTTAGCCAGGAGGCAGGGAGGCCACATTCTCTCTGCTCCACATATGGAGGAAAATCAAATGTCCAGATCCACACTCTCCTCCGATTCTCAAACTCACCTTAAACAGTTACCAGAAAGGACCTTTCAGTTTCAGATTGATCCTGCAACTGAAGGCCATAAGTGGCAGCAACAATTTTCAATACCCAGTGCAAAAGGTCTTTTCCTTGACGCTTTCCCTCTCCTCCGCAGGATGCTCTAGTCTAACCTTGGCTAACTGACAAGGCTTGGGCTTCCCTTCCACCTCCGATACTCTCCCCCAATGGTCCCCTGGTTTGGTTCCCTCTTCACACTCCATTGCTCCATACTGGTTCTTGGACTATGTGGTTCCCATCCTTCAGAGATTCCTCTTGGCTCCTCCACTATTCTCGAATCACACCTTGGTTATTAAGTTCAATTAGACCTCCTCTCTCCACCTTGGACCACTAAGTTACAAATTTGATGTTCAGCCACTTTCATTTCTATAATTAAAAAACACACCTTGGACCTTTGCTTTTACCAGTTATCTTCAGCCCACAAACCCACCACTAAGTTTTGATCACCACCCTTTAAGAAGTTCTTCCACAGTAAGTGGAAGAGGTTTCCTATCTGGGCTCAACATCTCAGTCCATACCCTAGGTATCCTTGAATTTTATACCAGATTTTAAGAAATTTTCAGTCAAGCTTGTTATGTAAAAGATTGCTTAAGTTTT
The DNA here is from genome assembly GCF_019279795.1 of Protopterus annectens. Lineage (NCBI taxonomy): Eukaryota > Metazoa > Chordata > Ceratodontiformes > Protopteridae > Protopterus > Protopterus annectens. The sequence continues at coordinate 1,138,079,480 of NC_056745.1, forward strand.
TGCTAAAAGAATTTCAGCTCTCTTGACCCCTCTATTTGACCCCCATTAGAGCCTTTGTTCATGATCTAGAATGTGCTTTGAACTTTTATCCCCATTTTGATTCCAAAACCCCTCCTTGAAATATCTGTACTTCCTTGCCCCTACTGATCTTCCCCTTTGACTTGGAGCTCACATTTCTTCTGAAATATCTGTCTTACAAAACCCACCTTCTTGATTTGTCCCAAAAGTTTGCTCTCTCTTGTGAAGAAAATGTAGCTATCTATCAAACCCCCTCTTTCCAAATTTTTCACTAGGTTTTTCGCACCCAAAGACAATTGGATGTTCAAACTCTTGCTTTGGAATTTCAAATAACAAACCAACAAATCTTCTAATAGCTTACAATTGTTTCAAAATTTCTACCAAAAGTATATTTTTTCAAAAAAAATTTGATTTCAATTACTCTTGCCAACATATCATTGTAGGATATATTCAAATCATAAACTACAATTGTTGGTTAAAGAAAATCAGATAATAACTATCTAAATCTCTCACTCTACTAGAGCTAAGCCATGGAGCATGTATTGCTAAATCCAAGCTCCTTTTTCTTCAAATAAAGCTTCTATTCCTTCTGTCAAGCATCCTCACATATCTTCACAATAAAATGGTCTATTGCATAGATCTTCTGGTATTTGATTCCATTCACTCCTTCCCCTCGGGCTGGTCAGATCAGCATTCCTCCATTTGTCCAATGTCCAATAAATTGATCAAGCATCCCATGGACTAATGTGGCACACAGTTATGCACGTGCATGGATGGTGTTTCATCCAGATCCGATCAGGATTTAGTTCCTCAGATTCTATCTCTTCTGATATTGCCATTCAGATCAGAGGGAATTCAGAAGACTTTTTAGTCACTTCTATCTTTTCACATCAGATGTTATACAGGAAGGGGTGCATCTCCTTGTCCCATAACTAGGAATCTGGGGGATCAGGTCAGGAAGAGATATCATAGTTTAGGTCATCTGCTTTTTTTTCTATGACTTTATTCTGTAGTTGGGGTATAAGTGTTTTTTTCAGAACATCTCCGGGAAAACTAATGTAGGGGGAGATGGGAATATGTGCAGTGATGTATAGTAACATATCTAGTAGTTTTGTCTATTCTGGGTTGAGCATGAGTTATGAGTTACAAAACCTTGTTTCAGTGGATATTACAGCTTCCTGAGTAATTTTGCAGTGGTGTACCATATTTTCAGATGTGCAAATGAGAGTGGAGGCATCTGTGTATTGTATTAGGGTGGCCTGTTGTGTGGATGTATAAATGGTGTTAGTAAAAATTTTAAAGAGTGGACCAAGGATAGAGCCTTGTGGTACACTGGTGGTAACTGGGAGGTAAGGAGAGAGCTTGGAGTGCCATTTTACTGTCTGATACCTACTGGATAGGTAGCTTTTGAACCAGAGAAGGGTGGGCTGAGAGACATAGTGAGGACATCTGAGGTAGAAGTTTGCTGTGACAAACTGTATTGAGGACTTTAGACAAGTCTAGAAATAAGGAAGAAACTAGTTTGCCATTTTCTCTAGCTTTGTTCACAGTATATAACTTAGAAGGGCAGTGCTAGTACTATAGGAAGAATGTAAGCAATGTTCTGTAGGGATAGGAGTTCTTCATGCAGGAGATAGTCTAGTAATTGTATTTCAATACATTTTTCAAGTATTTTGATGAGGGAAGATAAGATTACTATAGGTCTAAAGTTAATAATGTCTGTTGACTTTCCTTCTTTGTGCAGAGGGATGATGTGACTTTTTCCAGAAAGAGGGCATGTGGAATTCCTGGACTTAGCTATTTATAAGGATTGAGACATGATAGGCAATGCTCTTGGCTGCTATTTTTAGGTGCTCATTTGAGAGGTCATCAGCTGAAGAAGATCACAGTTTGTTTATTTAAGAGTAGTTTTCTATAGGATGTGGCACAGGTTTGAAGACGAAAGTGGTTGTGGTGAGAAATGCTTTACTCTCCAGTTTCGAGTGGTGAGTTATCAGGAGAGGGGGGTTGGGTTGAATCTTTGTCTAGGATGTAAGATTTTTTTTAAAGAATATCCACAATTTTTTAGGGTTATGTTTGATTTTATTCTGAATGTTATAATAGTTTAGCATTTTTGTCTTCATTTATTTGCTTTTTAGTGTGATTACAAAGCATTCTAAAGTTTTCAAGCTATTATCATTATTATGCTTTATATTTTAGCCATTCTTCCCATGCTTTTTATCTATCTTGCATTATCATTTTACTCCTTTTAGATAGCCAAATTGCATTATTTATTTTTAGCATCTTTCTTCTAGGAGGTGCAAGGCTATTTAGGATATTTAGAAAGGTTGTATTGAATTCATTTACAGCATTGTCTAAGGGGAGGATTTTTAAGAAGTTCCAGTTAATAGACGATAGTGTAGTAATAAACATTTCTGGGTTAATTTCTGAGTTAATCCATTGATTTTTTGGATATTACTGTTCATATTAATAGTTTGGGCAAGTTTAACACAAAAATATATAAGAAGCCATGCAGAAAGAATTCAGTGTTGCATAAGAGCAGCATGCACCCCAGACATATCCCCAGAAATGTTCTGAGGGGACTGTCTTAGCATCATGTGATTACACACTGATGAAACCTCATTGGAACATGGTTTGAAGAAGTTTAAGATGGATTTTCTAAGACATGGATACAAGGAGACAGAGATAGATGCCTGTATACAGAGAACTAGATCAGAAATAAGTATAGCTAGACCATATTTCTTTGATTTTACTGCTTCTGTAATGACCCCGTTCCTATATCTGGGTATAATAATAATAGAACTACTATATGTGTCCTGACATATTCTAGTGACATTAATATAATCACAGATATCCTTAAAAAGAACTAGGATATTATACAGAGCTGTCCTGACCTTGCTGACCTAGCAGACAATGGACCACAGTTTAGTTTTCCTAATGGCATTTCTCTGAAAAAGACAACTCTGCTATAGAAATAATATAGACTGCATTGACCTGTTTAATTCTTCACATTCCAGCATTTTTCCATGTAGAAATTTTAGAGCATGCCATTATATATATATATTCTGGCCATAGTTTTGAGTACCCGATATTAAAGCATACCCTAGATTTTTCTTTTTACGCTGACTGTGGAACAGTCAGTGTAAATTACTATGCATTTTGCCAGGAATGTTTTGCCTTTTACAGTGGTAAAACAAATCAGTGTTTCAGAGATAGGATTCTTGAACACTTTGGTGAGATCAGGAATGTGAGAGACACTAATGTACTTGCTGTACATGTCCAGAAGTCAGGGACACGCCATACTTTCAAGTTTTTCATTTTGGAGACTGTTACATTAGGATTTAGAGGGAGAAATGCTAAAAACATCACTGAAGCTAGAGAATAAAGTCGGATACTTGAGTTACAATCCTTTAAGCTACCAGGTCTAAATGACTCCAGGTCCCTGAAATGTGTTCCTAAAATGCATCCTCTCTTACACTGATTTACTTCAGGGTTTAGGAAATATGTATATATATATATATATATATATATATATATATATATATATATATATATATATATATATATGTATTTTATTATTATATAGTTTATGCAGGGAAGTGTGATAGTTTGAGTAGTTTTTGTTTTGCACTGTTTGCATGAATTTTATGAACTCTATGAATAACAGCATAATACGTGCTGTATAGTGCTGCTGTTTTAAACTACAGCATTGAAGTTTTTTGTGACGTCATTGTTATGAGACGTACTCTGTACCAGCACTTGCTGATTAGGTGGTGAATATCCTTGGTGATTTATTGTATCTTTGTTTTTATTTGTTGGTTTGAATATGTACTAATGAGCTGGGAAGTGATGCTTTTGTATTTAAGAGGCCTTTTGAAGTTTTTTTACTTGTCTGATGAAGTATTAGTTGATTCAATGCGAAAGCACTTACCTGTGCCATGTTGTTGAATAGGTGTATATTTTTTTAAAAGTTTGTTTTATTTTTAGTTGCAATACGTTTTATTTATTTAATTTCTGAGTTAAACGTTGAAAGGTTGCGTGTTGTTTTATAAATATCCTGTTTAACTGGATGTGTGAGATATCTGGTTATACAGATTTGGAGATGAACACTGAGAGAGTCTGACGTTTTTACCTGCAGTGGTGTATTTACTAGGATCTGATACTAGGATCCATTTTAATAGGGAATTTAATGTCTTGCTATGTTTGGGGCTATTAATTAGATGTGTGAAACTGTATAAGCTCATGCTAGATGTAGATAAGTTAAGAGTTTATTTCTATTTAATTGACATTCATATCACCTAGTATTTTTTCTTGTGGAAATTTTAGCTGTATTGTCGCCAGGAGGGATGTAAAGGACATTGTTTATAATTGTTTATTTTGTGGAAAGCAGTAAGAAGCTCTGCGGAACTGAATTTTCGTATTGGCTTGCTGTAAGGGAAAATGTTGTAGGCGTTGGGAAATATTAAAGCAATTCCACCAACTTTTCTCTTTACATGGTCATTATGGATGATATTATAGCCAGAAAGTATAACTTAGGATCATTGATGGTGGGTTTAAGCCAAGTTTCAGTTACAGTGAGAATGTCAGGCTTATGTTGGGTAATCCAGGCATGTAGTTCAGCAGTTTTATTTCTTATTCTTTTAACATTTATTGCAGCAAAAATGAGATCACCATAGTTGGGGATTGGCTGTTGTTGGGTTAGAGAAAAAAATGTGGAAGAGAATTATCTTTGTGTTCATTGTGATAGTTGGGGCCAGGATTAGGGTGTATATCTCCTCCTAGAAGGATTTTAGTATATTGGGGAATTATGCATGCTTGTTTTTTGGAGAGGATTCTTGCACTTAATTTTGTTTTGGTTTGAGACGAAGTGCAGTTAATCAGTCTGTGTTTGGAATAAAGGTGAGATGCAATATTAAATAGGTTTAGTTAAATGTGTGGAGAGTGTAAAGAGGAACAGACCTGTCAACCATACTAAATTTCTCGGTTTTTACCAGTTTTTAGGTCCATATTAATAGGGTGCCATGATTCCCGAGTGGCACTCCTTAATTTCCCGGATTTTTTTTCGTTTTTTTTTTTTTTTACACTGACATCATCGCGCAGAGGCATGTGCGGTGACGTCAGCTACATGAGCAGTTTGCCAGCCTGTCGGATTTCAACTGAGGTCGTCGGACAATTCTTCATTCATTCATTCATTTTAGTTTATTTACAACCTACAAGCCTGTCAAAGTAACTCACAACACGTTCAACAACATACACAATTACACATACCCCCATCCCCTGCAGGCAGTGTAAACCAAGAGAAAATGCATAAAATAATTGCATGCATAACTAAGTATGCAACAATGGCATGCAGGCTGTAGCATGCCATTGTTGCATACTTAGTCTTACACACTACACTTCGTTCATTCGTTCACATGCTATCTCTGCAGTGTCATCATGTCTCATAAATAATACGTTAACACTGTCTCACACACACACACACACACACACACACACACACACACACACACACACACACACACACACACACACAGTGCAGTAACAGTAGTAGTAGTAGCTAAAAAGAACTCCGGAAACCCTCCTGTGACATGACCCATCCACTCACTCCTTCCCTCTCCTATCCCTTTGTTTCCAAAATAAATGTTATGCCAATGCCACCCAGCCGTCACCATCATTCATTGCCGTGCCTGCTGATCATCAGAAAATAAATAAAAAATATTTTGTTTCACCCAAGCCTGGCCAGGCAGCCTCAGCAGCTATATCAGATTCAGAGAAGTATCGAGTCACTCCTCGTCGAGTCTCTGTCTTTCACTCTATCTCTGTCAGACTGATACAGTGACTGATGATTGACTGTCATTTAACTTTTGTTATCATCACACTCACTCACATCACAGTCACACTCACATAGTACTTAGTAAGCAGCTAAAAAGAATCTCCATCTCTGGACTCGACCGAGTTCCTTGACTGACTCCCTGACCCGGGAATTAATTAAATAATGTGTGACTGACTGTTTGTCATAGAAAGCATAAGCCAGCTGAGGTGCCTAAGCCATAATAAGGCAGTTCCATGATCCATGATATGTTTGAGAGGCTGAGCCCTCAACCTAGAGGACTTTGCGGCCGGTAATAATAAATTTAATATTAGTTTGTGCTGCCTTTGTTGTGTGTGTATGTACTGTCCACTCCACTGTCTAATATCTCTCTGTGTCGAGCTGGCTTCTCAGCTATGACGAGAACAGAAGAAGAAGAAGAACTTACAGAACAGAGAAAGAAGCCTGGGCTGCCAGCTTGCCTGAGATTGATTGACAATAGCAAGCACCAGTGACAGTCCAGCAGCAGCACCAACACTGAAATTTGATTTGAAGATTTTATTTGAAGCAGGCACGCTGGACGGAGCCGCAAGCAACAGCTAGAGAAAGAAGACACTCAAAGACAGAGAGAGTACGTTTTTTTTCTTTATTTAAAATAAGTGTTTTTTTTTTTTGTTGTTGGTTCATCATTGCTTGGCTTGCAATTGTGCATGTGGCACTTGCTAGTTGCTACTAGCTAGCTAAGCTTAGCTAATTGGTGCAGTGTGGTCCATTCAGTAAGTTGGTGTGGTGGTTGTAGTCCAAGAAAGTCGGACTCGCGACTCGGTCAACATTCATCATCTTCTAAACTGTCTTCTCTTCTTCATCATGAAAAAAATTATTTCTTCTGCTGCAGTTGCTGCTTATGCTTCTTCCCTCAGCTCCTCCTGCGCCTCCAGCACCAGCAGGTAAATAAAAAAAAGAAAGAAAATGTTGTTGTAATTGTACATTTTTTTTTTACTTAAGTAGTTTTTAGTAGTCATAGACATAGGATCCTTCTAGACCAAGAGAAGGAGAATTGGTTAGATATTCAGGTAAACTTATGATTGCCGAGTGCTGACTCTGAGAAGTATTGGCCACCAGGCCACCTGGTTGATTGAGAAGAATTGAGTCTGGCAATGGCATGGATGGGATGACAACTGACAATTAATGGCAAATTCAGTTTGGAATTAAGCTCAGGTTTATGATGTAGTTCAAACAAATTAATGGTTTAATTATATTCTGTATGTAATTATTTACTAAATGGTTGCACTGGCTAATGTTTTTTCTCATTTTGTTTGGGGGTGAAGAGATGACACTTTTTGTACATCTTGTGACAGGAAAGTCATATAAGACAGGAGGTCATTGTTATGAATGACTGTATTACTGCATAGGTTATAGATATTGTTGCGTGTCAGTACTGATAATGCTTTTATGTGGGTAAATCAGGAAACTTGAAGGGAAAAGCTAAGTCAGCAGCTGTAAAAAATAGTAAGAAAAATGGATATTAATTATAAATGCACTGAACAAACATGTGTGTGAATACTAAACATTTTTAAATTTCATGTACTTGAAGTGCAGTGTACAATAAGAGACACTGTGCTGTAAATACACCAGTGGAAATAAATGAGCTATTTGTCAGAAAGTACTTGGTGCAATATGCCTGACCAAGGGTAAATGACAGCACATCTATAAAAATTCTTAAAATTAAGATCACTAATTAATTGATGTCTTGTTATGAGTTATTTGCTGTTGAAAAGTGCTAGTGGAGAACACTGATGAAAGCTTATTATCTCTCTGCTTGACTTGCTTATATTATTTTACTTCAAATGAAGCTTTTTATTTGGATCACTTTGCTTTTTTTGGCTGTTTGAATTATTGGTTTGAATCCTGAATGCCTTGCAAGTAAATGCACGCTATCTAAAAGGCAATTTCTCCAAACACAACAGCTGAAAGAACAATGTAGCCTGTGTGCAGTGACCTGGCTTGTACATTTTTATCTGTTAGAAGCGTGAGGCGCAGAAGTTTTCCAGCACCATGTTTCTGTTCTTAACATGTAATGCACCCATTTACTTTTATTTATTGCTTACAGACTAGTTCTTTAGTAGCCATCTGAGCATAGACTAGACATATACATCATAGTCTCACTGTCTCACACCTATGCATTTATTGCTTACAGTTATTTTGTATTCTGTGGCAGGCAGGTGTATTTGAAGCTTCATAATCAGGGGAGAAGGGAGACGGTCATAATTAAAGTAGTTATATTTTTAACAGATTTGCTCAAGCATTAATTCTGTGTTTTCTAATTGGAGCTCCTTACTTAGTATTTAAGTGTTTGTGTTTAGATTTAAGATTAGATGTTAGATTTGCATTGAGAAAGCAACTAAGCTTGAATGAGCAATTGAGCATGTTAATTTCAAAGCTGTTTTAAAAAGGTGCACTCCTTTCTTCTTCTGGAGTTTTTTTGTGCATTTATTGCATTACGTCACATGCTAAAGCTGCTTTTATTTGATTTTATTATGCCTACTACTGTAAGACATATTTAAGATGTGATTTGTTTGAAGAAATCTTTCAAGTGCCTGAGAATGGATATTTAAGATGTGATTTTCTTGAAGAAATCTTTCAAGTGCCTGAGATTAAACTAAAGCATGAACAAGTCCTGTTTATTTTTTATTCATAGTGGGTGCTGGCTGGTGCTTATTTATTTTATTTGCTTACTGTATTAATAGCAGCAGGCAGTACACGTGGTATAGAACAGAGTGACTATAGTCTCTGAATCCATAAAACACACTTGTTTACTGTGTTTAGAAAAAAATAGGAATCAGCAGAACAATGAAGCAGAACGGTAAGTGTGTGCAGTGGTGAAATGTCTGTTCTTCAGTTTGCGTTTAAATGTTGGTATCCCACAATCCCATTGGAGTGGGTGGGGCTGCATAATTATGTATGCAAATTTTATGTTAATCACCGTAGATTTGTACCTATTTTTCATGGGCCTTGCCCAGATTTGTGATGTTTCCAGGTTGAGAGCTATGAAGAGGAAGTATGGATAGGAAGTTGTGACAGAGTTGGAGAAATGTTGAGGCATATTACTGAGTCATGGTAGGATGAAAGATGACACAGTAAGAGGAGAATAACAGAGGATAAGCTGAAGAGTAGCATAATTAAGTACAGCAGACTGTATTTTAAAGATGTCAGGTAGTGGGGAAGTAGCAATGAAGAAGGAAACAGTAAGTTGCAGGGCAGTTTGAGATTCAGTGATAGTGGATTATATAAAAGTAGAGAGTTAGATTGTCCTGGTATCTTTTCTAGAATATGTTGAAAATAGATTTATTACCACCTGTAACATGGTGTTGTATAACCATATAATCGCATGAATGAAAAATTGTGCTGTGATGTAATTTATATAGATTTAACTTCAAAATTTCATAGTGACATACAGAAAACACTGATCAATAAATTAGAACAACTAGGTATTGATGTACTGTTGATAAGATGGATAGCTGCATGGCTTACAAATAGGACATGGCAAGTGTCATACAGCAGTTTTACAGGTGAAATTCTTGGTTACAGTCAGGGTGTCCCACAGGGCTCTGTTCCAGGCCCAAACTTGTTTAGATTATATCTTTCAGATCTATCTTTTTCATCTGAGGTGTTCTACAGTCTTTATGCAGATGATTTGAAATTGGGTAAACTGATTACACGTGTTGCAGATAGGGCATGTCTGCAAAAGAACATGACTAAATTGACCATATGGGCACAGAAGAATTATGTATTGATAAATACATAAAACAACTAAGCATATGAGATTTGGGGGTCATAAATTGAAAAGTGAATATTTAATTAATCACAGTGATTGGAACTGTAAATTCATTTAAGGATCTGGGTATATGGGTAGATCCATCTTTGCGTTTTTCTAATTATATCAGCCAATTGGTTAATAATAGTTATAGATCTATAGGTTGTATAAAAAGATTTATAAAGTCTAGGAGATCAGAAATTATGAAGTCATTGTTTGTCAGTTACATTAGACCCAAACTTGAGTATGGAATAACAATATGGAAACCTTATAAAACAACAAACATGAGTAAACTGGAAAGAGTACACCAGAAATATACCAAGGGCATCTGTGGATGTGAAAATTTAACTTACTATGAAAGCTAAAATATCTGCAGTGGTACAATGTCTCATATAGATATCTCTGGAAATGTTTGGAGTTATCAAAATGTTGTGGAGAATCCTCAGACAACTGATGTAGAATGTTGTATAGGAGTGAGAATTGTACTAATTGGTTTTCTGGGAGAGCAGCTGATACATGGAATAGACCACCAAATTACATTAAAGCAAGCACTAGTTTAGATATTTTTAAGAACAGCCTGAACACTTACAGGAATAACTGTTTTAGTATATTGTCAGTCTAAAGGGCATTAATGTCTGTGTTTGAAATATTTCCATGTATATATGCCTGCACAGTGGGATGGTCAATAAATTGAAATAGCTGAATGAGAAGTTACTTCACAAAATGATAATTTTTTGCTTGCTGACAATAACTAGTGAAAAAGAGAAGAAGGAAGAAATGATGTGGTCAAATTAACGTTAGTGGTGGGCAAGTAGAGAGAGAGTTTAAACACAACAGCACCAGAATGGGATGGGGAGGAAGATTTAACTTTTGTGTGAATCACAAGAGAGACAGCTCTGGTTTCTTTCCTAGTTTAAGTGTGCAGTAGAAAACAGAATACAATTAAAACACAGTGCAATGAAAATGCACCGCAATATACAAAAGAGAATGAAACAATAAAGCAATACAAATTACAAGAAAGCAATATAAAGATAAACAAACTAACCTTTCTCTCACAGCAATCTATGGCAGAGCCTGAGTGAGATTGTTTTAGTAAAGCTTTGAAATGCTTTATTTTGCCTCTTAGATACAAGATGTAGTTCCTAGAGCCTCCCTAAGTTCATAGATAATTAACTTTAAGTGACCTGTTCTACAATTACAAGAAAGCAATATAAGGAAAAACAAGCTACCTTTTCCCACAACATCTAAACCTGCTTCAGCTGATCAATAAAACAAGATGAAGAGAGAGATTTATTTTGCAGTGTCTCCCTCACATCTGGGGTAGACTTTACCTGTGGATAAAGCCAACATACTTCACTATTTTCCATGAAATGGGACCTGGATAATCAGATGGGTATTCATAAATTTACTTCAGATTTGACTGCCCTAGCCCTCCTTGAGATGGATACTGGCAAGGCATTGTGGTTGCAGGACACCTTAGCCTTGAACTTCTTTTGATGACTCTTAACTGAGTCAGATTTTTAAGTGTTTTGAGGTCTTGTTCACCAATGAGGGTAGAGTGGATCAGGAAATGTGAAGGGTAAAGCAGTGGAAGTACTGCAGACAATGTGCGGGACTGTGGTGGTAAAGCAGGAGCTGAGTCCTAGAATGAAATGATCATTTTACTGGTCACTCTGTGTCTCTATTCTCTGTGATGATCATGAGCTTTGAGTAGTGAGTAAAAGCGATGAACACTCATATATAAATGGCAGAATGAAGGTTTCTTTGCAGAGTTGTTGGGAAATTGAGGTGGAACTCGGAATATAGCTATTGCTCCTCCAAACTGAGAGGAGCTAATTGGTAGATTGAACACCTTGTGAGGATACCAGTGGTACCTGTACTTTAAATGATCTGGAAATTATGGTGGGGGACCGCCAAAATTAGCTGGAGACTGTTTCTGTGGTTAGAGTAGTCTGGACCATATTGAGGGGATGAAGATGCATAAATGAGCGAACTCTTAAAATAGGGAACGCTGTTTAATTGACCCTTTTTAATTGAAACGGTGAAAAAAATCACTGGGCCATTTTCGGGACTTTGCTATTTCCTCCACTGTGGTGTGATCTTAAGTAGCGGGGGGGTGTCAGGCAAAGCCCCACACTTTATTTTGTGTTTGCCTTTTTTTTTTTTTTTTTTTTATAGATCAGTGATTTTTTTCCTGGGGAAAAAAATCGCTGTCCCGTGTGTTTGGCATTTTGCCGTTTCGAGATTTTAGGGTTGATCATACAGCGTTCGCTGATATAATATAGAGCCTAAATATATATATATATATATATATATATATATATATATATATATATATATATAGAGAGAGAGAGAGAGGAATACACACGCGTGCGTGTATACACACACACACACACCACAGTGAAAAAAAGTAAACAGCACAAAACATGTAGCAAACTATTCCATGAAAATCCATGAAAGGCATAGATGCAGAATATATATATATATATATATATATATATATATATATATATATATATTTATTTATTTATTGCAGCGTTCAGTGATGAAAAAATTGGGTGACCAAACCTATAGTGGTTCCTTATTAGTTACATGAAAGCAAGAATACTGCCTGCTTGTTGTGCACCCCCTGCCCCAAACATATTGATTGTCAGTTTATATCATATAATTCTTGGGAAATAATTACAACAATACAACTAACTGTTTATTTTTGCTTTTGTGGCTATTGCTATGGAATTGTTTGTGCTGTGTGTAAGCTTTCTGGAGTTTAATGTGCATAAGTAGTATAGTAAAGTTGGCAAGATCATAAATGCCAAGCTTCTACTATGAGTGGATGAATCGCAGTCCCTCGAGACTCTACTCCCCAAAGACAACCCTCCAAAAATAACTTCCCAAAAACTGTGTCCTCTTGCACCCCCCCAACTAATATAATCAACTCCGAGGTTACATTACAAGGAAGGAAAGAGGGAATAACCCAGAAATGGCACTTACTGCATGATTTCCCAAAAATGCCTTTCAGTGGAAATGCCAGCATTGTTGGGGAATCAAGTCTCGTGGAGTTAAAGGTCAGAGAATCTAGTTTTGTAGAGTAGTAGTGTTACTGAATGCACACAGTAATAATTGTTACTTTGTGATCATACTACAGCAAGGATGTTGTTGTGGATCATTCCATGCAAAGTGACTCCTGATTATGTACTGGGATCAGTCAGAATGGAGAAACATGGTACACAGTGAAACACATCAATACTAATATTTTTCTTCTTCAGAAGTGGTTGTATGTTCATAACTGATATATAACCATTTGGAACCAATGCTTTTTAATTATAAAATCTGTGCTAGTAGCAGTGTTTATATATGCCCTGGTCTCTACCTCTGAGTTCTACTGTACGAGGATCTTATTTTTTTTTTTTTTTTTTTCACATTTGTTAACCGGGTTAGTCCAACTGAGTTTGCAAACAAACCCATTTTCAGTGGAGACCCGAGGGGAAAAAGCCCCAGCAAACATTTGTAAAGATAAAATAACAATATACAAATATTAAATGACAATCATAATACAAAATAATTGTAAAAAAGAAGAGGTTATTAACTATTTGCATTGCAATGATAGCAAGCAACCCATTTTCAGTGGAGACCCTAGGGGAAAGAGCCCCAGCAAACATAAGCAAAGATAAACATACAGGACAAAAACTATTAAAAATAATGCAAATACAAAATTAATTATAAAGAGAAAAACAAAAGAAAAAAATTATGAACATTAAGGGGGTTGCACTGATAGCAGTGGTCTAAAATTTACTACATATGACAGTAAAAACAAAAAGATAATCGTTGTTCAAAAGAAGAACAATGTATAGACATTGATAGGAAGTGGGGGAAAAGATAAATGTGGAGAATGGGAGGGGGGAGAGAAATGCGGGGGCTATAGTAGTACAGCTGAGGGTTTAGGAGGTTAGTTTAAGCAGAAGTTACTAACAGAGAAAGAAAGTTAGGAGATGCAACAGGTTATACAGTAGGACAGACTAAGACTACATGTGGTCAAGGCAACGGTATAATTTCAAGTTTAGTAGGTGGGATTTAAGCTCCATTTTAAAACAGGGAAAGGAAAAGTTTGATCTAATATGGAGAGAGAGTTTATTCCAGTTTAGTGAGACAGAGTGTTTGCAAAGTAGTTTGCCAATATTCCTTTTGGGTCTATAAACTGAGAGAAGATGCTGATCCGCTCCCCGGAGAGGCCGGGGGTGAGAGTGAAGAGTAACATGGGAGGCGAGAGCAGGGCAGACAGTGAGTATGTAGACACGAATGATTAACTGCAAAATATTCTCTGCTCTGTTTTAATCTTTTAATTATTAATATAAGGCTCTTAAGTTTTTATCTTTTTAACAGTGCCAATACTATATAAACCTAGAAACGTAGATGCCCTTCTGTTCTGCTATTGCAGTATTCTTTACATGAGGGAGATTGCCTGCCAAGTGACCTGACGTTGGCCAGTATACAAAATAGTTTTAGTGCCTAGAGTGCGTGGCATGTCACACGTAAGCTGCTATCAGATGTAGGCCATAAAAGAGACATACACATGCACCATGCTCAGAACTTCTTTGCTGCCAGAGAGACCGTGTCTCCTGTACGTACGGTCTGCTCACTGAAGAGTTTACTGTTTCAATGTCTCAGATAAGTCCACCCTTGGGGAATCCTTTTTATAGTTTTTTGGTTGTGTATAGGGCTTAATATCACCAAGAAGGGCAAATGCCAATGTGGACGTCAGACTTCACATAAGGACACCCACCATCAGTGCCTTTTTCTGTCTTGGGCCTAACCATGACCATACGTCTTGCACAATATGCCAATCCTTTGTTCCCAAAACCTTAAGTAGTAGGCTGAATTCTCTCTCTATTTAGAGAACCAGTGGTTAAAACTTCTTGCTAAAAGTGAGATGGAGGGTTCCTCAGGGCCAGAGGCTGAGTCGTTAGTGAAGTAGAAGGCCAAGAAAACTAGGCCAGAAGCATTGGCTGCACCTCCCGTGCCAGACATCTCTCCAGAGATGGTCGCTATTTTGCAGATACAATCAGGGCCTACGTCCAATCCACTGGGTGAACCTGTAGATCATAGTGTGTATGTTCCTTTAAGAGCTATTCTAGTCAGTGAGCACGTGCATATAAGTACTGAGGACATGCAAGCAAGACTGTCATTTTGTTGTGAGCAGCCGAGGAGTAAGCATGCATTTGTGTAGTAGTCAGTCATTTAATTAGTTTTAGTTTAATGTTACTGTTCCCCATCCTGGTCTGTTTGTGTGTAATAAACTACTTAAATGAACAGCCAGCCTCATCGTCTTATTGAATATACACAAGACGAATGACATGGTGTCAGAGTGGGATGCAGAGTAAAACTTCTTTTTTAAGTCCATGAGGCAGGCAATTACAGTTGGAGGAATATACAGGAGTGGATCATCCCTGCTCAAATGACTCCAAATAGGTTAGAAAGACAAATCCAGGTACTAAAATCTTTTAAATGTTTTTTTACTCAAATATAAAACAAAGCAGTAAAACCATTCAAAATTAATTTCTAATTAAATGAAATGTTTGAAACTATGATATATTGATAGAAATACTCAAATGCTTACAAAAGTGCATGAAATAACTTCCAAATCATATAAAATTTATAGAAAAGGGAAAATGACTGTATTTTTTACTATATGCTACTTTTTTGTATTAACTAAAGCTATCCAAGATATCCGGAGTGAGAAAAGTGTTTGCATGTTTTTGCAGTATTACAGTACAGTTATTTTGCAGAAAACAGTCATTTCAAATAGTTTATGATACAGTTGAACCCTTTTTTGAGTACCTGGTATGTGTGCATTTGAATATAATTACAAGGGCATTTTGTTGTCATGGCAGAAGGATTTCGCAGACCTGCTCCACTTACATTTTATAATAATGTTGCTGAAAACTGAAGAGTGTTTGAGCAAGAGTACGATATTTTCATACAGGCTGTTTTTTCTGATAAAGACACATGCACAAACTTATTTATTCTGCTTAATTTAGCTGGTCCAGAAGCCATTGAAAGGGAGCGTTCATTTGTGTATGCCCCAGCTGTGTATGCAGGGGAGAGGAATTGTGATACCAGCTGAAATGCGGGAAGACCCTGAGTGCTTAAAACATAAATTTAGAGAAATGTGTAATCACCAAATAAATATTATAATGGTAGGCACATATTTTACCCAAGAAATCAAAAGCCTGGTGAAACTTTTGCAGCATATATGACTGTCTTGAGAAACAAGGCAAAAATGTGCAGATCTGGTGATCTAAGAGATGAGCTGATAAAAGGCTTGTGTGTGGTATTAAAGATGATGCGGTGAGAAAAATTTTGCTTTGAGACAGTGATTTTACTTTGAATAAGGCCATAGAGATTTGTCAGATATATGAGCTCACAGAAAAACACACGAATATGCCTACAAATGAGAAATGCATGCTTCCAGTGCCTGTGTTGATAGTATACAGCACGTGGTTAAAAGATGCTGGCCCAAGGATGTGGCAGCTTCAGTGAAATCCAAAGCTTTTCTAGCAAATTCCAGGGTAGCTCCAGTAAAATCTAGAGTATGCTCAGTGAAGCATGGAATGACTCAGCAAAATCAGAGAACATGCCCCCCCCCCCAACCTAGCCTCATAGTCAACTGTCATAATTGTGATGATAATCATGAATCTAAAAGAGAAAAGTAATTCACTTTTGGTCAGCAGTGCCACACATGTAAAAAGTCGAATAATTTCAAAAGGTTCTGTAAATCAAACGAGGCTCAATTCTTTTATTAAAAGAGCGCATTCAAAGAGGCAAACTGATCAGCTAGAAAGCTGCGACCCTACTTTTTATGTTGATGGTGTGTTGTGCTTGGTGAAACAGTCAGTGCAGTAGATATGTGGGCAAAGAATGAAATATTTTGTACTGTTTTGATTAATGGGAGACCAGTAGAGCTCAAAGTTGATGCTAGTTCAAAGTGTAATGTTATGTCAGCAGAAATGTTTGCCAAAGTAAGTGCTGGTGAGAGGCTTGATCTGGCAAAGTATGCAAAGCTTGTTGCTTATGGTAGTGAAGAAATTCAAACTGAAGACTCAATAGTGCTTTCATGTTACTCTGCTGGGAACAGCTATGACTTGCAATTTTACATAGTCAAGAATCATGTGCAGCTATTGTTAGGCCTCAGAGAAAGTTTGAAAATGGGACTGCTTTCATTTAATGCTGAAGTCCACCATGTAAGCCCATATAACAACAAATATGTTGGACAGACTATTTTTTCTGACTATGCTAATCTTTTCAAAGACAAGTTAGGCAAACTCCCAGTTGTGTACTCCATGAAGTTAGACCCTGAAGTAAGCCCAATCATCAGACCAGAAAGGAAAGTTCTACTAGCCTTCCAAGGCATAGTCATAGCTGAGCTAGATAGAATGATATGCTTAGGTGTAATTTGTCCACTAAAAGAACCAACTGAATGGGTATCCTACATGGTGGTAGCTCATAAGAAAAGCTCTGATGATATTAGAATATGTATTGATCCAAGAGACTTGAACGAAGCACTAAAACGACCTCATCATCCAATGTGTACAGTTGAAGAAGTTGCTGCTCTTATGCCAAATACTACTGCTTTTTCTGTCTTAGATGCAAAATGTTCATTTTGATAAATTTTGCTTGACCGAAAATCTTCATTGCTAACCACTTTCAATACACCATTTGGAAGGTACAGATTTCTGAGAATGCCATTTGGGATAAATTTCTGCCAGTAAAGTCTTTCAGCGTGCGATGGAGCAAATTTTTTTTTGGCTATGCATGTACTATTATAGTGGATGATATTCTTGTAGGAGGCAATGGTGAACTTGAATATGATAGATACCTCAGGAAAGTTCTGGAACGTGCTCATGAGGTGAATCTTAAGCCAAATCCTCAGAAATACAATTTCAGGTTGCAAAAAGTTACTTATGTGGGTCATTTGTTTACTAGTTTAGGATTACGACCAGATCCTTCCAAGCAAACTGCAGATGTTCATCGTGTTTCACTGTTGCAGTCCTAACCAATGGGCTATCCGGCTACTGGTAGCCCTCGATCGGCCAGAATACCAAAGGTAAGTAAATATGACATCAGCTGTCGTCAGTTGTAAAGGACGTCAGGACGTCCGATACAAAAGGAGGCAGCTGATGTCACTTCCTTAGTCTTCCTTGCCATGGAGCCTGAAGCAGAAGCATTTTTGCACGAGTGCCGGTCGGCAGTTTACCTTTTCAGTTTCCGACTACAAAGTTGAAGTCAACTACAGCTAAGTACCCCATTGGGGATCCTCTTTTCTTGCCTTAATGAATGTTAGAAAAAGTCAATAATTGTCTTACCTGTGGAAAGCAGATTCCCCATAGAGATTTTCATTCCTGTTGTAATAATTGTTTAGGCCTTGACCATGATGTTCCTAATTGTGACCTCTGTTGTTCCTTTAATCCATGTACTATTCGTCAGGCTAAGCATTTTGGAGTGTGGCCTAATTTTGTCGGTATGGCATCCACTGGTCTTCAGGCTTCAGATATCCCTAGGAAGCGTAAGGACAAGGACCGCAACAGGCTTCAGAAGGTCAAGCCTTCAGATGATGTTAAGTTAATCATCAGTTCTGCAGTAGCCAGTGAGGCGCCTTTGCAGCCCCTGCAGTCCGCAGATTTTTCAACTGCAGGCCTCAGTTGAGACTATTTCAGAGTCCCTCAGGCCTCCGCCTTCCATTTTGTCTTTTGACCTTCCGCCTCTTGCCTCTTCAGCTGGATCCAGAGCTGCTAAGCTGGCTCCAGTGTCCAAGGCCTCTGTTCTTTGTTCAGACAGCAAGCTCATACCGACAACCTCTGCCACTACTTCGGTGGTTGCCAGGCCTCCCGAGTCCTTCAGACTTGCAGGTAAATCTTCCAGTCATAAGCCTGTGAAGAAACAGGCTCCAGTTTCCTCTCGTTTCCCTTATTCTCAAATGGTTAAAATGGCTGATGACCTTTTGACTCTTATTAGGGGTTTGCAGCCTCCTCCTTCAAAAAGGGGTAGGGATGTCTCACCTAAGGCTTTGTCTTATTCAGGTTTTGGCACGTCTAGCATTTCTGCTGATGAAGAAAAAGTTTCTCAAGTTTTTTCTTCTTTTCAGGATTCAGATGCAGAGGATTCCATTCCTTCTGCTTCTCCTCCAGAGGATTTCTCTTTTGGTGATACTTTGAATACTCTCAATGAGCATTTTAAATAAGAAAGTCAGGATTATCCCCAATCTAAGAAAATGATCTGGGAGTTTTTGGATTTGCCTCAGCATAAGCCTCTGGCTATTCTTCCAGTGTTGGAAGTGGTTGATGATGTTTTTCTGGAAAATTCCTCGACTCCAAATTCAGTTCCTCCTGCTCCCAGGAAACCTGACAGGTACTGTAGAGTCCCTTATTCTCATTTGTTTTTTTTTTTTTTTAGGAATCCACTAGCTGACCCAGAGATTATTTCTCAAGGGCCTAAAGGAGTTAAGGCCACTGTTACCAAGAATCCTGTTCCTTCTGACAGGGAATCTAGGAACCTAGATAGGTGGGGTAAAACAGTTTATACCTCTGCCATTCTTGCTATTAGGTCTACTAATTGCCTTTTTCATATGCTTAAGTATCAGCAGCACACCTTGGAGGCTATTAAATCAAAGATTGCAAGTGTGCCTCTTTTGGCAGAGAGTAAGGATGTGCAGGATTTGCTGAATTTTGCCAGTCTTGTCAATAAACATTCTTTACATTGTGGTTTTGGCATTCTAGAAGCCTCCTGCAGGGCTACAGCTACTGGATCTGTTCTCAGAAGGCATGTTTGGCTCAGGGAGCAGCCCCTTCCAGAGCCTGTCAAGTCTAAGCTTTTGGATGTACCTTTACATAAGGACAGTCTTTTTGGCAGCAAAGCAGAGGAAGTGCTCAAAAAGATGGAGGATAAGGCCAAGTCTATACAAACAGTTAAAGACTTTCTGCAAGTTCACCCTCCTCGTTTCAGCAGGAATTACCCTTCTAAGAGTTGGATGTTTCCTGATACCAGCAGACAGAACCGCTCTAGGACTAGAGGTTACAAATCTTCTAGGGTGCAGGTGGCTACCCCTCAAAGGTCTAAGCGTTGGCATGCTTCCACTTCCAAGGCGGGCAGTTCTAAGCCTACATCTCATTCCAAACATTCTCAATGACTCTGTCCAACTTCTGCCTCTTCCTGCTTGCCCGGAGAGTCCTTTAGGGAGAAGGTTGGCCTTTTTAGCAAATGTCTGGGCCACCATCACAGACGACAAATGGGTACTCAGAACTGTATCCCTAGGTCACAGGTTTTCTTACTGCATCTTTCCAGTACCCAAAGGATTCCCAGACACTTCTCCAAACCAAAGGGCAGAAGTAGAAAAGCAAATTTTGTCTCTGTTACATCTGGGGGCAATAGAATCAGTTCCTGCGCAGCAGGTAGGCAAGGGCTTCTATTCCAGACTTTTTGTAGTTCCAAAAAAAGAAGGCACCTGGCATCCTATCCTAGATCTATCCATTCTGAACTCTTTCTTGGTAATTCCAAAGTTCAAAATGCTCACTCTGCATCAGTTGCTTACAATGTTAGACAAAGACTCCTGGCTAGTAACTTTGGATCTCAAAGAAGCTTATCTGCACATCCCTATCAGGGAAAGTTGCCTTTGTTTCAGAGTGGGCAAGCAACATTATCAATTCTCTGCGCTACCCTTTGGCTTGTCTGCTGCTCCCAGAGTTTTCACAAAGTGCCTAGCTCCTGTCATTGCTTTTTGCAGGCAGAAGAAAATTCAGATTTATCCATACTTGGACGACTGTCTAATTCAAGCAAATTCTCAAGAACAGCTGTTAAAGGATCTGGAATTTGTAAAGACTCTAATCTCTTCTCTGGGTTACACTCTCAACGTGGAAAAATCAAAAATGGTGCCATCCAAGGAAATAACATTCCTGGGAGCGAGTCTGAACACAGCCGCCCAGATGATATATCTCACCCAGGAGAAGCAGACAACTCTTTCAGTTTACGTCACGGATTTGGCAAGTCTGTCCCAGCTGTCTGCAAGGAAATACTTGCAAGTTCTGGGATACATGGCCTCTTGCATTCTCATGATTCCATATGCAAGACTACATATGAGGAAATTGCAGTGGTACCTCAAGAAACTTTGGTGTCAACACACACAGGACCTGGATATGATAATTCCTCTACTTCCATTTCTGCAGACAGAGTTTCTATCTTGGCTACAAAACAAGAGCATGCCTTTTTGCCCACCTCCTGCCATTCAAGTTCTTACCACAGATGCATCAGACTACACCTGGGGAGCTCACCTGGATGGCAGATGCATACAGGGACGTTGAATCGCCCAGCAGATGCACCTGCACATAAACCTAAAGGAGTTGATGGCAGTTCAGCAAGTCTTACTAGCTTTCAAGCATCTTCTTTCTCCAGGAACTCTGCTTGTCAGGACAGACAACACCACAGTCAGGTGGTACATCAACAAACAGAGAGGGACTCATTCTTACCCCCTATGCAGACAGAGCATGATTCTCTGGTCCATAGCAACATCCTTGGGCCTGCATCTCCTAGCTCAGTTTCTTCCAGGGAGACTCAATGTTTTGGCAGACCAGTTGAGCAGACAGACCCTGGATCCTCACAAGTGGCAACTGAACATAGCAGTCTTTTACAGCATCATTCAACATTGGGGCACTCCTCAGGTGGATCTTCTCTCCTCCTCAGACAACCACCTTCTACCACTTTTTTGCACCAGACAGCATCACAGCAAGGCCTGGAGAGTGGATGCTCTGTCCTTCCCTTGGATGCTTCTGTCAGTTTATGCCTTCTCTCCTATTCCTTTTCTTCCCAGAGTATTGTTGAAGATAAGGGATGAAAGACCAAGGACTATTCTCATAGCTCCAGACCGGCCCAGACAGCATTGGTATCCACTGCTTCGCAGTCTTTCCCAATTTCCTCCTTGGCGTCTTCCTCTGAAACCAGATCTTTTGGTTCAGGAAGGGGGAAACATTCTACATCCTCATCTTTAGTCTCTCCATTTGGCAGCATGGCTCATTGTATGAATCAATCCATTTCTTCTTCCCTTTCCCAGCAGGTGGTTAATGTACTTCAGGAGGGCAGGAGGCCTAGCACTAGGAAGTCCTACTCTGGCAAATGGGAAAGATTCTCTCATTGGATGCAGGCTTAGAAGGGAATCTTCTTCTCAGCCTACTCTTTCTCTGATCCTGGAATACTTGGCTGATTTGCTTCAGGGTGGTCTTTCTTTTTCCTCTATCAAGATCCATGCTTCAGCCATTTCTGCTCATTGTTCTTTTGAGCAACCCATTTTCTCTCATCCCCTGATAAAAATGTTTCTCAGAGG
Organism: Protopterus annectens; assembly: GCF_019279795.1. Taxonomy (NCBI): domain Eukaryota; kingdom Metazoa; phylum Chordata; order Ceratodontiformes; family Protopteridae; genus Protopterus; species Protopterus annectens. The sequence continues at coordinate 1,138,101,485 of NC_056745.1, forward strand.
TGCTTGCAACTTAAAACCACCCAGAAAGGCACCTACTCCAGCTTAGGATCTTAATTTAAACAAGGTTAAACTTGGTTAAACAAGGTTAAACTTTTTCTGGCTCCGGCAAGTCTGCTCTTCAATTTTTCCCTTAGAACTGTTCTACTTGCAATCTAAACAGCCTATACTCTATCTGAAAAGCTCAGCACTTGCTCCTAAAGCATTTTTTACACAGGTAAAGCACTCTTAAACAAAAGAGAGTACTTAATTCACCTAAATTCTGTTGAGTACCCATTTCCCTATAGGTCCTTTCTGACTCAGTTACACAGCAATCTTTTTCACTATTTCTAGCATGTTGAAGGGTCAGTTGCTGGCATCCTCTCCTGTTCAGCTGGTGAATCTGGGAATCTTGAGGCAATGTTACAGTTGCCTCATGTACACAGACAACCCTCTCCTCCTCCCAACAAATACAAATATATGCGAGAAATGCAACTATATAGCCAAACTGGAGGCTGAGCTCTCTCAATTCAGTACTGGCAAGACCAGTCAGGAGGAGAAGGTAACCACGCACACCACAAACCCAGTCTCACATAGAACTATCACAACTGCAAACCAAACACATAAACACACAAAAACATACTCAGAGGCGCTGATTAAAAATCTACCAAAACAACAGAGGCCTCCAAAGCAGACACCCAAGCAACCACCACCTCAAGACATAACACATGCAACACATAGTTCACAAAGTCAGTGTGCTAAACAGTCACAGCCCTTAAGGCCAAACAACATGCCAGACACACTTGTAATAGGTGACTCCATAGTCAGACACACTGACGTCCCGCTCACCAGACTGAACAAGGAAAAGGTCACAGTAAGCTGCCTGTCGGGAGCTAGAATCCACCACATAACACAAGCACTCAGGTCACTCCACAGCAAGTACAAATATGACTCAGTCATTGTACATGCCGGTGTGAACGACCTGAGACGTAGCTCCCTGGACTACATGAAAAGAGACATAGAGGAGCTTTCTGATTATGTAGCCCAGGCTGGTATGACCCTGACCCTGAGCAGCATCTTATCCTCACCAAGAATGATGCCACAGTACAAAGACAAAATGATCAGTTTTAACAATTGGCTTAATTACTGGTGTCATTCTAAGGGGATCCAATGTCTGTCTGCTTGGGATGACATGCTTGACAAGCCACGCTGCTTCGCAAGGGATGGCTTGCACCTGTCACCCCTGGGCTTCCGGATATTGGCCAAGGCTCTTGCCACCCCCATAGTGCCTTTTTTAGGCAAGGCTCAAATGACAAACCTACCTCCCTAGAAAACACATGCGGAAAAAAACTAAAGGTAATGCTGCTCAATGCCAGAAATCTAAACCTCAAGATGCACGCCCTCGAAGCCCTCCTCAGTATGGAGAACATTGATGTCTGTGCAGTGACTGAAACCTGGTTCAAGGCTCCTGAGAGCACCCCAGCACTATCAGGTTTTACCTCATATCATGCTTTCCGGCCCCAAAACTTGGACCGAACCACAAAAGGAGGGGGAGTATCCATTTTCATCAAAGATACCCACACCTCCAGGTTAGTGGCAACGTACGAAACATCAGAGACTATCCAGGTGCAACTAACCATAGGCAAAACTGCCTTACAGTTTGTAGCATGCTACAGACCACCCTCTCAAACTCAGGAACCCCACACAGCCTTCCTGAAGACACTGGAGAGTATGAATGTCTCTCCAAATGCCATCATTTTGGGAGACTTCAACTACCCAAACATAGACTGGAAACATTACTCAAGCCCCAACACCCTAGCCCAAAGGTTCCTAGAATTCATAAATTCAAATGCAATGGAACAACTAGTCACCATTCCCACAAGAGGAGACAATATACTAGACCTGATCATCACAAACATGGGGACAAAATGCTCCACACCGAAAGTATATCCCTCTTTGGTAAGATCTGACCATAAATTCATCTCACTGGAAATCCACATCCCGCCCCCACCCCTTCCACAAAAGACCACAGTGAAGAACTTCTCAAAAGCAAACTTCACACTTCTTAAGACTGAAGTGGTATCCTTCAAGGCCCCTGGGCCAGTGGAAACCACAACCCACACTGCTGAATCCTTTGCAAATGCCTTCTATGGGCACCTTCAAGAATGCATGGATCATGCAATCCCAAATAAAACCAAGACCCATTCCCCCAAAGGCAGGCGCCCAGTCTGGTGGACCCCAGCCATAAACAAACTTTACAACAGGAGGAGGAAGCTACTACATGACAGAGCAAAATCCCTAAAAGGGAAGGCACCTCTGATCAGTACTAGCAAAAAACTACGATCACTCATAAAATCATCCAAGGCCAACTTTGAGAGAAAAATCGCAATAGACACAAAAGACAATCACAAGGCCTTCTTTAGCTATGTTAGAAACCTGGGTGTAAACTCCCAGATATGCTCAGAGTTAGTCCAAAAATGACACAAAATACACTGAACCCACTGACATTGCCAACATTCTGGCAGACAGGTTCAGTGCAAATTTCTCCTCCCCCCCAAAAGGAGAAATAACTATCCCAGCAGAGTGTAGCCTCCCTAACATCTCAGATGCTCAGGTGAGAGCCGCCCTCTGTAAAGCTAAAAACACAGCATCAATGGGACCAGATGGTGTCCTGGGCTGTGTGCTACATGAACTCCAAGAGGAACTAAACCCACACATAAGGCTGCTGTTTAATCTTAGCCTTACTACAGGATACGTACCCAAAGAGTGGCGTAAGGCAACAGTGGTCCCACTTCACAAAGGCGGTGCTTCTACGGACCCTGGAAATTACCGCCCCATAAGCTTGATGAGCCTGGTCTGCAAAGCTATGGAGAGGATCATTATGGAACACATAAACAAAGACATTGGGGACCTACAGACATTGGATCCTACCCAATTTGGCTTTGTCAAGGGCAGATCCTGCCTTTTGAACTTGGTCGACTTTTTTGAAACAGTCACTAAGGCCATTGATGAGGGTAAGGCAGTTCACACAGCCTACCTTGACCTTGCAAAAGCCTTTGACACAATACCCCACTCGGGCATCATAGACAAACTCACCAGCTTAAATGTAAATCCATATGTCACAAGATGGGTTGCAAACTGGCTCAAGGACAGAACCCACAGGGTCAGAGTTGCTGGAGCTATGTCAGACTCTAAGCCAGTCAGAAGCGGTGTCCCACAGGGCTCAGTCCTGGGACCCCTCTTGTTCGGCATTTATTTTTCCGAGGTACAGGCAAACATAGGAGGATTGTGGCTGACAAAGTTCGCAGATGACTGCAAACTGGGCGCTATAATTGATACTCAAGTGGACACAAACATCCTTCAGAGAGGCCTCATAGAAATGGATAATTGGTGCCAGAGCCATGGCCTTAAGCTGAATGCCAAAAAATGTATAGTCATACCCTTTGGGAAAAACAAGGTACCGACAAATTACCACATAGGTGGTAATCCATTAAGTACGGAAGAGGTAATCAGGGACCTAGGGACCCAGGTTGACAGTAACCTCTCATTTGACACTCACATTGCCAAAGTGGTTAGGAAGACCTTCTATATTGCCCACCTTATCATGAAGGGTTTCACATCTAGATCAAGAGAGGTCATTGTGCCCTGTACTCTTCTCTTATCAGGCCAATGATTGAGTACAATGCCCCATTTGGGATGTATCTCACCCAACACCTGCAGCAGTTGGAAAGACCCCAAAAGTTCCTCACCAAGAGGATAAAGGGTCTTAAACATATGTCATATGCTGCCCGACTGAAAAAAACTCCAGCTCTATTCAGTCGCATACCGCCTACTCAGAGGTGATCTGTGCCTGACGTACAAGGCCATGTCCAATCCGGAATTAATGGACATGCTCCACCTCAGAAAATCCAAATCCATCAGAGCCACGAGAACAAGAGACTTAAACCTCAACACAGAAATAAATAGGACGTGCTGGAGGGACAGATTCATAACCCAAAGGTTCCCTACACTCTAGAACAGAATCCCAGTCCATGTTAGGCAGAGCCCCTCACTGACTCTATTCAAGAGAAATCTTGACGAATGGATGGGAGATCGTAGGTTTACCCCAGGGGTCATCTCTGTGTCACTACTAGACAGAGGCACAGTAAACTAAACCCTAAAAGGGTGTAGTATTCTCATCCTAAGGGGTGGTGAAAGCCACACACACTCTGGCTAGGCTTATAAATGCCCTAGGGCAGATAGCCTAGTACGAACCTATGAACCTATGAATCTATGAATTTTGTTCTAGAGAAACTCACTCTTCCTCCTTTTGAGCCAGCTGCCACTGCAAATTTAAAGTTTTTCTCTTGGAAGACTGCCTTCCTTTTGGCTATAATGTCAGCAAGGAGGGTTTCGGAGCTGCAAGCTTTAATGGCTCTGGAGCCTTTTCTTATTTTCCATGCAGATCGTGTCTCTCTGAGAACCAGTCCATCTTTTATGCCAAAGGTGGTTTCTAGCCTGATTCTTAATCAGTCCCTACACCTTCCTACTTTCTTTCCTAATTTTCGAAATAGAGGTGAAAGGATCCTACATTCTCTTGATGTGCACAGACAGCTCAGGATTTACCTGGACAGGACTAAAGACCTTCGGAAATCAGCACATGTTCTTCATCTCGCATTGCTGCAGTCATAACTTATGGGTAGTCCGCTGTCCTTGGTCGGCCCGAATACCAAAGTATTAGGCTGACGTCGGTCATGGGCGCTCAGATCTGACGTCAGAGCGTCAAGGTATTAAAGCGCATGACCGACGTCATTTCCTCAGTCTTTTTTGCCGCATGGTCCGAAGCAGAAGCAGCGTTTGCAAGTGCCGTTCGGCGTTCTGAAATTTTCGTATTCTGAGTTCCAGACCGATACCAAGTTGGGCTAAGTACCCCGTTGGGGAATATTTTTGTTTTTTCTTGCCTCAGTTACTTCCGGATGTCAGAAAAAGTGAATAATTGTATTTCTTGTGGGAAACAGATATCGCATAGGGATTACCACTCTCTTTGTATTCCTTGTTTGGGACCTGAGCACGACGTAGTAGGGTGTCGCTTTTGTGCTAGATTTAATAAGTGCACCATTAAACGTAGGTTAGATTGTGCTAGGCTTGTCTTCGGTAAGCGGTGTAATTACAATATGCCGTCGGATCCTCCACGCCGCCCTAAGAAGCGCAAAGATAAATCTTTAAAGTCCAAACAGGATGACTCGTCCGTTCCGGACGCCGGTTCTTTAGACACCGCAGTGGATTCGGTTGATCCGGCCGAAGTTTCAACTGAGTCTCAGGGGGAGACGTTGGTTTTGCTAGATGTGGCCTCTCAGGAGTCAGGTCAGGCTGAGGGGGCCTCTCAGGTTACTGTTCTCCCTTCTTTGCCTAAGGTGGTTAGGCCTTCTCCTTCTGTCTCTAAGGTGCTTTCCAAAGGCAGGCCTGCTTTGCCTTCCACAGGTGTCAGTCCTAGTTCTGCAGGTTCTGTGCCTAAAAAACACATGCTTAAAATGGCAGAAGATTTAATTACTTTAATTAGGGGTTCTATACCCCCTCCTGATAAGAGGCCTAGGGTGGAGCCAGAAATGGAAAGTTTGGAGCAGGCTTCAGATTACTCAGAGTCTTCGGCTGAAGACATTCAGGATTTTCCTCCTTATTCTGATTCAGACGCAGAGGATTCCACTCCTTCTGCTTCTCCTCCAGAGGATTTTTCTTTTTCAGAAACCCTGCATTCCATGAGGGAGCATTTTAAATGGGAAGGTCAGGATTTCTCAGATTCCAGGAAGAGGCTTAGGGAATTTTGTTTTACCACAGCATAGGCCCTTGGCTATACCTCCTGTTTTGGATGTTGTTCAAGACGTTTTCTCTGAGGCTTCCCTTAATCCAGACTCTTTGCCTCCTGCGCCCGTTAAGCCAGATAGGTATTACAGAGTGCCTGAGGCTCATAAATATCTGTATAAGAGCCCTAGGGCCGACCCAGAAACTATTAGCCAGGGACCTAAGGGTGTCAGGGCTTCTGTTGTAAAGAATCCAGTTCCTTTGGATAAGGATGCTAGAGCTTTGGAAAGGTGGGGTAAGAAAGTATATACCTCTTCCACTTTAGCAATGAGGGCTTTGAATTGCCAGTTTCATATGTTGAAGTACCAGAATTTTCTCCTTATTCAGTTAAAATCTAAAATGGATGCTTTGGCAGAGGGCATAGAGTGTAAGGAATTACAGGATTTGGTACATGCCTCTGATCAGGTGGGTAAGCATGCTTTGCAGTGTGGTTTTGATGCTTTGCAGGCTTCTTCCAGGGTGGCTGCTACTGGTTCAGTTATTCGCAGGCACGCCTGGCTTAAGGATCAGAATTTGTCAGAGCATGTTAAAGCTAGGATTTTAGATGCTCCTTTGCACTCTGAAGTTTTGTTTGGTTCTCCTGTGGAGTCTGTCTTGAAAAAAATGGAAGACAAGGCTAAGTCTATGCAGACTGTTAAAGATTCTTTGCAGGTGCAGCCCCCTAAGTTTAGCAGGAACTGGCCTGCTAAGGGTTAGACTTACCCTTCTTCTGATTCACAGTCTAGGGGTAGATCTAGACGTGGTAGGGGCAGAGCTCAGAGTTCTTTCAGGCCTAGACCGTGGAGTTCACCAGCGCAATCTACAGGTGAGGGCAGGGGCCAGTCCTTTCGTAAACAGGCCCAATGACCTGCATCTCCAGCTGCCAGATCCTTCCTGTCTGGCAGCTCCTTTGGGAGGAAAGTTGGCACTCTTCAAGCAAAGTTGGTTTCTAGTCACCCAGGACAAATGGGTGTTGGACATTATAGACCGAGGCTACAAGTTTTATTTCCACACTTTGCCTCCTTTCAAAGGCATGCCAGACGTTCCTCCTCAGCAAAGGGTAGAGGCTCGCAAACAGATTTCTTTACTTCTTCAAATGGGGGCTATACAGCAGGTCCCTCGGTCAGAAGTGGGCCTCGGATTTTACTCTCGCCTATTTCTTGTACCAAAGAAAGGAAACACTTGGAGGCCAATCTTGGATCTATCTATCCTCAACACATATCTGGACATTCCAAAATTCAAAATGTTGACGTTGCAACAACTTCTGCCTCTGTTGGGCAAAGATCACTGGATGGTAACTCTGGATCTCAAAGAGGCTTATCTTCATGTTCCTATCAGACTCAGTTGCAGGAGATTCCTGCGCTGGCTGGGACTTTACATTATCAGTTCTCTGCATTGCCCTTTGGCTTATCTACTGCCCAGAGTATTCACAAAAGTTCTGGCTCCAGTGATAGCCTTCTTCAGGTTAAGAGGAATACAAATTTATCCTTATTTGGACGATTGCCTGATTCTTGCTCAAGACAAGCACGAGCTTCTTCACCATCTACAGTATGTTATGACAGTGTTAAGGTGCCTAGGGTATTCTGTGAACGAAACAAAGTCCAGTCTAGTACCCTCTCAGGAAATGTGCTTTCTGGGTGTGAGACTGAATACAGCTTCCCAGATGGCCTTTTTGACCCCGGACAAGCAAAAGAATCTTACACTTTACTTCCATTAATTGTCTCTACGGTCCAGGCTGACTGCAAGGACAGTCCTTCAAGCCTTGAGGTTCATGGCATCTTGTATTCTGGTGCTTCCCAATGCCAAACTGCATATGAGGAAGCTACAATGGTATCTCAAAAATGTATGGACACAACACTGCCAAGATCTGGACACTGTCATTCAGATAATACCTTGCATTCAAAAGGAATTTTTGTGGTGGGCTCAGGAATGTCACCTAAACAAGGGACTCTCTGTAACCCGACCAGAGGCGAGTCAGATTTTAACGATGGATGCCTCGGACAAGGCCTGGGGAGTACACCTCAATGGAAAATGGGTTCAAGACACGTGACCTGTCAGACTTCAACATTTACATATCAACTTGATGGAAATGTTAGCAGTCCAGTTTGCATTGATGGCTTTCAAGGATTTACTTCTCCCAGGGCAGGTGTTGATTCAAACAGACAACACAACTGTCATGTGGTACATCAACAAGCAAGGGGGAACCCATTCGTACCCTCTTTGCAGGCAAGCTATGATTTTGTGGGAGACTGCTCTCAGTTTGCAACTCACTCTTCAAGCAAGGTTTCTGCCAGGAGCACAGAACTCCTTAGCAGATGTTTTGAGCAGACGGATAGTGGATCCCCACGAGTGGAAATTGGATCCTCATGTATTTTGACAGTTGACAATGATATGGGGACTCCCCCAAAGGGGGCCATAAGGGGAAAAATTTTTGGTTTTCCCCCCCCTTCTTTCCCCTTTTAAAAAAATTTTTCCAAGGGGTGGCCCCCAAAAAAGTTTTTTGCACCAAAGGGAAAAAAGGTTTTCATTCCCCAAACAGCCCTTGGAAAAAAGTTTTTGGGGGGGGTGCTTTTTTTTTTTATTTCCCATTTTTAGGGTTTTGGAAAGGCAATTTTTTTTCACACCGAAAGTATATCCCTCTTTGGTAAGATCAGACCATAAATTCATCTCACTGGAAATCCACATCCCGCCCCACCCCTGCACAAAGACCACAGTGAAGAACTTCTCAAAGCAAACTTCACACTTCTTAAGACTGAAGTGGTATCCTTCAAGGCCCCTGGGCCAGTGGAAACCACAACCCACACTGCTGAATCCTTTGCAAATGCCTTCTATGGGCACCTTCAAGAATGCATGGATCATGCAATCCCAAATAAAACCAAGACCCATTCCCCCAAAGGCAGGCGCCCAGTCTGGTGGACCCCAGCCATAAACAAACTTTACAACAGGAGGAGGAAGCTACTACATGACAGAGCAAAATCCCTAAAAGGGAAGGCATCTCTGATCAGTACTAGCAAAAAACTACGATCACTCATAAAATCATCCAAGGCCAACTTTGAGAGAAAAATCGCAATAGACACAAAAGACAATCACAAGGCCTTCTTTAGCTATGTTAGAAACCTGGGTGGAAACTCCCAGATATGCTCTGAGTTAGTCCAAAATGACACAAAATACACTGAACCACTGACATTGCCAACATTCTGGCAGACAGGTTCAGTGCAAATTTCTCCTCCCCTCCCCCAAAGGAGAAATAACTATCCCAGCAGAGTGTAGCCTCCCCTAACATCTCAGATGCTCAGGTGAGAGCCCTCTCTAAAGCTAAAAACACAGCATCAATGGGACCGGATGGTGTCCTGGGCTGTGTGCTACATGAACTCCAAGAGGAACTAAACCCACACATAAGGCTGCTGTTTAATCTTAGCCTTACTACAGGATACGTACTCCAAAGAGTGGCGTGCAACAGTGGTCCCACTTCACAAAGGCGTGCTTCTACGGACCCTGGAAATTACCACCCATAAGCTTGATGAGCCTGGTCTGCAAAGCTATGGAGAGGATCATTATGGAACACATAAACAAAGACATTGGGGAGCTACAGACATTGCATCCTACCCAATTTGGCTTTGTCAAGGGCGAATCCTGCCTTTTGAACTTGGTCGACTTTTGAAACAGTCACTAAGGCCATTGATGAGGGTGGGCAGTTCACACAGCCTACCTTGACCTTGCAAAAGTTTTTGACACAATACCCCACTCGGGCATCATAGACAAACTCACCAGCTTAAATGTAAACCTATATGTCACAAGATGGGTTGCAAACTGGCACAAGGACAGAACCCACAGGGTCAGAGTTGCTGGAGCTATGTCAGACTCTAAGCCAGTCACAAGCGGTGTCCCACAGGGCTCAGTCCTGGGACCCCTCTTGTTCGCATTTATTTTTCCGAGGTACAGGCAAACATAGGAGGATTGTGGCTGACAAAGTTCGCAGATGACTGCAAACTGCGCCATAATTGATACTCAAGCGACACAAACATCCTTCAGAGGCCTCATAGAAATGGATAATTGGTGCCAGAGCCATGGCCTTAAGCTGAACGCCAAAAAATGTATAGTCATACCCTTTGGGAAAACAAGGTATCGACAAATTACCACATAGGTGGTAATCCATTAAAAATCGGAAGAGGTAATCAGGGACCTAGGGACCCAGGTTGACAGTAACCTCTCATTTGACACTCACATTGCCAAAGTGGTTAGGGAAGACCTTCTATATTGCCCACCTTATCATGAAGGGTTTCACATCTAGATCAAGAGAGGTCATTGTGCCCTGTACTCTTCTCTTATCAGGCCAATGATTGAGTACAATGCCCCATTTGGGATGTATCTCACCCAACACCTGCAGCAGTTGGAAAGACCCCAAAAGTTCCTCACCAAGAGGATAAAAGGTCTTAAACATATGTCATATGCTGCCTGACTGAAAAAACTCCAGCTCTATTCAGTCGCATACCGCCTACTCAGAGGTGATCTGTGCCTGACGTACAAGGCCATGTCCAATCCGGAATTAATGGACATGCTCCACCTCAGAAAATCCAAATCCATCAGAGCCACGAGAACAAGAGACTTAAACCTCAACACAGAAATAAATAGGATGTGCTGGAGGGACAGATTCATAACCCAAAGGCTCCCTACACTCTGGAACAGAATCCCAGTCCATGTTAGGCAGAGCCCCTCACTGACTCTATTCAAGAGAAATCTCGACTAATGGATGGGTGATCGTAGGTTTACCCCGGGGGTCATCTCTGTGTCACTACTAGACAGAGGCACAGTAAACTAAACCCTAAAAGGGTGTAGTATTCTCATCCTAAGGGGTGGTGAAAGCCACACACACTCTGGCTAGGCTTATAAATGCCCTAGGGCAGATAGCCTAGTACGAACCTATGAATCTATGAATTTTGTTCTAGAGAAACTCACTATTCCTCCTTTTGAGCCAGCTGCCACTGCAGATTTAAAGTTTTTCTCTTGGAAGACTGCCTTCCTTTTGGCTATAACGTCAGCAAGGAGGGTTTCGGAGCTGCAAGCTTTAATGGCTCTGGAGCCTTTTCTTATTTTCCATGCAGATCATGTCTCTCTGAGAACCAGTCCCTCTTTTATGCCCAAGGTGGTTTCTAGCCTGATTCTTAATCAGTCCCTACACCTTCCTACTTTCTTTCCTAATTCTCGAAATAGAGGTGAAAGGATCCTACATTCTCTTGATGTGCACAGACAGCTCAGGATTTACCTGGACAGGACTAAAGACCTTCGGAAATCAGCACATTTATTGGTCAGTTTTCCCCCTGGAGCTTAGGGCAAAGCTATCTCTAAGCAAACCATTTCTAAATGGATTGCACATTGTATTACTTTTTGTTATTCCTTTCATGGCAAGGTTCCTCCTCAAGGGGTTAGGACCCACTCCACAAGAGCAGCTTCCACTTCTGCAGCCTTTTTAAGGGGTGTCCCTACTAAAGACATTTTAGAGGCTGCCACATGGTCTTCTGTTCACACATTCGCAAAGCATTATAATTTGCCTTTGTTTTCTAGTGCCAGGGCAGGGTTTGCCCCTGCTGTTCTGCAGGGCATTCTCTCCAATCCTTGATTCTGTTGGTGCCTCCTCCCTTTTCTCTGGGCTTTGGTAATCAATCCATTGGTTGGACTGCAACAGTGAAACACGATGAACATAGTACAGTTGTGTACACTTAGCATAAATATAGATGTTTGAGTGTATTCACTGTTGCAGTCCTGATTTCCCTCCCTCCTTCCCCCTTTTTTGGTCCTATGTTCTCCTTTCCTAAGGTACAGGCTGAATCTGGTTTTATTTGCCAAAGTTTCTTTTGGCTTAAGCCTTGTTTTCTGGGGACTCCTGACTGTTATGGCAAGAAGACTGAGGAAGTGATGTTGCCTGCCTCATTTGTATCAGACGTCCTGACATCCTTTACAACCGATGTCATATTTACTTACCTTTGGTATTCTGGCCGATTGAGGGCTACCTGGAGCCAGATAACCCATTGGTTAGGACTGCAACAGTGAATACACTCGAACATCTACATTTATGGTAAGTGTACACAACTGTACTTTCTTAAGATGCCAGCTCCAGACAATGTCACCTCCTTATAAAGTTTTCTTGGCATGGTCGACTGTTTAGGAAAGGTTATTCCAGATCTGGTGGAACTTTCAGCACTGCTAAGAGAGCTGACATGCAAAGCTGTAACTTGGTCCTAGTCAATAAGCACCAAAGAGCATTTGATGTCCTGAAATTGAGAATTATCAGTCCCCCCACTTTAAGATATTATGATGTTCACAAACCTGTAACTCTTTCCTGTGATGCTTCGAAGTTTGGTCTTGGTGCAGTCATTCTTCAAAAGGGCAGACCACTAGTCTGTGCATTCAAAACTCTAATGCAAACTGAGATGCAGTATGCTTAAATAGAGAAAGAGCTCTTGGCAATTGTATTTGCATGTTCAATGTTCCATGATTATATTTATGACTGACCTATTCAAATTGAGACTGACCACCAACCTTTGGTCACTATTTTGAAAAAGCCAATGTACACAGCTTCTGTGAGATTGCAACACATGATGTTGAAATTGCAGAAGTACAATTTTCATTTGGTTTATACAAAAGGCAGTCTTCGTTATCTTGCTGATAACGCTATCCAGATCGCCAGAAAAAACACTCACCAGCATGAAAATGAGAAACATGATTTTGAAGTCATGGAAGTGAGAAATTTTTCCTCCACATATCATGATGAGCTTAGAACTCACACAGCTTCAGATCCAGTTCTCCAGATGCTCAACCACTTTATCAGTTGAGGATGGCCATCAAACCTATCTTGTTTACCACCGGACATGCAGCAGTATTTTCCTTAGTGAAATGAGATTTTGATGGAAGATGGTATCATCATGAAATGTCCAAAAGTGATTGTTCCAAAAGCATTGCAACCAGAGTATATTAAAATCTTGCATTATGGCCACCCAGGAACTGATTCTTCCAAAAGAAGAGTGAGAAGACTAGTATTTTGGCCTTATATAGCAAAAGACATTGAGAGAGAACTCTCATCTTGTTCTGTTTGTAATAGTACTAAACCACATCAACAAAAAGAACCACTTCAGCTAAGCCAGATTCCTGAACTACCTTGGTCGACAGTAGCTACAGATATTTTCAAATGGAATTGTCAACATTACTTGATATTAGTAGATTCTTATTCAAATTGGTTTGAGATTGATCTACTTCCTAATATACATCCATTACTGTCATTACTAAGTTGAAGAGACATTTTTCTGTCCATGGTAGTCTGCAGAAAAGTCATTTTGGACAATTGTGCACAATTTACAAGTCAGCAGTCAAAGAGATTTGCTGAAACATGGGACTTTGTTCATGTTAGGAGTAGTCCTGAATATGCACAATCAAATGGCTTGGCAAAATGTGCAGTTCAGAGTGCAAAACAGCTGATGGAAAAGTCTAAACCAGATAATGCAGATGTTTTTCTAAATTTGCTTAATCTCAGAAACATACTTTGCAACAATCTTCTTGGCTTACCTGCCCAGAGGTTAATGTCGAGATAACCTAGAACCACACTGCCAGTCAGCAAGAATTTGTTGGTTCCAAATGCTAAAAACAAAACAGTAAAAGTTCAACTCCTCAAGAAGCATTTGTTCCAAAAGTTCTACTATGACAAAAGCAGCAAACCTCTGAATCCATTAAAAGAAGGAGAGATAGTGAGGATGCAGACAGTAAAAGCATTTGACCGAGTTGGACTTGTGAAACATTTGTGACAGGAACAGGGGTCGTACATCGAGTCACAAGGCAGGGAAGTCAGACAGAACTGGAAACATTTACTACTGGTGTCCAAACCAGTGTTGCAACATTTTGCTTGTAACAAAAACTCTAGCTCTTTTTTTAATTTCTCCAGATATTTTGGGTTTCTAATACCATGACAAGTATGATTAAAGTTCATGAAATTAGTATTGTTTCAATCTTTGATGTCAGCCAAAAGTGATCTTCTCAGCACCCACAGTGTCCCCACTAATGATTCCTTCTGCAATTTGTATGGAGTTACATGAATTGGTAGCATATCTAAATATGATTGTAGATTCTTTTTTAGAAGACCCGTTGCTCCTACTACTATCGGAACTATCTGGGTATATTTTTTCCACATTGCTCTTATTTCTGCCTGTGAATCCTGATATTTTATAACTTTGTGTCTCTCTGTATGCAAGACACTGTAGTCAATGGGTGTGGCAATTTCAATGATCAATGCTACTTTTGTCTTATTTTCTTGACCACTATATCCAGTTTTCTAGCATCTTTCTTTTGAAGTGTTGGTAATGGATGATCCCACGTGATGTAAACTTCATCATTTTCTATGATGCTTTGTGACTCATGTTTTTCAGCCACTTCAGTACAATAATGTTTGCACAATCTTCAGTGTAACAGTCTTACCACATTATTATGCCTTTCAGTATGCAGTTCTTCTGCCATTAGTATGTCGCAACCAGCAACGAGGTGTGCAACTGTTTCCAATTTTGTTTTGCAAAACCTACATTTGTCTGTTTCTCCCACATGTTCAATGGACTTTGTAAACCAGCGTATATGTAGCCCGCTATCTTGGGCTGCCAATATTAACCTTTCATCTCTTAGTTTAAATTTGCCTCTCCTTAACCGTTCCTGCATTTGTTCCTGTTCAACATGAGGTTCTTTCAGACGTTTTCTATACTTGCCACTATATTTATGCATTTTCCACATTTCTTGCCATCTCTTCTGGTCTTTCATGTTATATATTCTTTGTTTTGTTTTTTTTATTTTGTTTGTTTTTTTTTGGCACATTCAGTTGCTGCCTGATTTTTATCTACTTATGGTTTGATTTCAATTCCTGCTTAACTCAGATATGCTTCTGCTAGCCAAAGCAGGGAAGTCATCTGAGATTTATTATCCTCATGTTTCGAAACTTTCACTACATTTGGGTCCTGCGAGGTCAGCAGATATGTGTGGAGTCCTACGATTGCAGATCTATACATGTAATCAGTTTCAAGGAGGCCCAACCCTACTTCAGAACGGGGAATATATAGTCTTGGTATGCACTGATTTTTATAAATCATTTGGTGAGCATGAAGCAACCTTCTTGGTTTCCTATCTAATCTATCCAACATGTTTTGGGGCCACTCAGTCACTGCAAAACTGTAAGTTAGGACAGGAAGAGCAAATTGATTTATATATTGGATTTTGTTCCTAGGTGTCAGCGCTATTTTCAGGATTAATTTAAGTCTTCTAAAATATTCCTTACCAAGTTTTATTCACATTTGTTCATGTTTTATTGTTGATCATTCATCAAATCCCAAATATTTATAACTCCCTCTTGCTCTAGTTTTTTTATATCATATTATTGTCCCAAACTGATGTTTTCTTGGTGCTGCAGTTTTCTTGCTTTAAAGGTTGCTTTTGCACATTTATCAAGACCAAATGACATTCTTATATCATCTGAAAAAGTATTAACAGCTTGCAGTCGTGCTTTCAGTTCCTCATCTGATGAGCTATACAGTTTTAAATCATCGACAAAGAGAAGATGAGAAGTCTTTACACTTTGTTGTTTTCTAGCAGCCAAATTATAGCCATGACCTAAGCTGCTTAATGGGTTAAGAGCAAAGCAGAATAGCAACGGTGACAGAGTCTCACCCTGAAATATCCTCCTTTGGGTTTTTATCCCTGGAATAATAATGTGTCCTTTGTCATAGCATAATTGCAAAGTGGTCTGCCATTGTTTCATGGTCACTGTAATGTAGTTAATCAGTGTAGGATGTATCTAATATATTTTTTGGCACTCTTTTATCTATGAATGTGGGATATTATCAAATGCTTTTTTGTAGTCAGTCCATGCCATACTTAAATTATTCCCCTTTTTACAGTTCTCCACTATGACTGTATTTAACAACAAAGAATCCTTAGTTCCATATGATTTTCTTTTGTTGCCCTTTTTATTCTATTGCCATGATTGAGTTTTCTTCTAAATGACTGTAAACTCTGTCGGCATCAATTCCAGTGTATAGTTTTATACGTTGGAAGGCAAGTTATAAGTCTATAATTTTTAGGGTAGCTTGCATATTCACTGTTAAGTAGGAGCATTGGTTATCCTGTTGTTAGCCAGGTTGGTTTCTGTTCAGGGTGCGCACATAAATAGTTCTTACTCATGGCTAAATATTCATGCAAAGATGTTAATGCTTTTAACCAGAAGTTATGTACTGCATCTCGGCCTAGTGTTTCCAGTTAGAAGCTTTTCTTAACTTTGTTTCAATTTGTCTGGCTGTTACTTCATCCCATTTCATATCCTGTACCTTTAAACTTCTTATACTTTCTTTTACTTCTTCTATCCATTTAGCATCTTTGTTATGTTCCACAGAATCTTCATAAATACTTTTCCAAAATGTATCTATTTCTTCTTTTTTGGGTGGTCTTTCAATTCCTTTTACTTTGTTTCCCAGTTCTCTATAAAACTTTTTGGGTCATTATTAAATTGCTTATTTTGTACTTTTCCTTTATATTTATCTGTGTATCTTCTAAGTTTTTCTGCCTGTGCTGATATTTTCAGTTTATTTGAGATAGTGCATGATAGATCCTGATCCATTATAATGTTGCGCATTGCTTTTATCACGTCTGTCTTTCTGAGTATTTTTGTTGCTCTGTTCCCTCTTCTATACTCATCTAACAGTGACAGTTCTTGTCTTGGTTGCTTTATATTTTTTTTTATTCGATATTTACATGATGATATTCAGGTTCATCCCTTTCCCTCCCTCACTACCCTGTGTTCTTGTGTAGATCTTTGTCAGTTATGAATTTGTTAGCACAGTAATATATTCTGTTATATCGCATGGATCTCTATGGACAGTCCTAATTATTGTGTTCATTTGTTTTATCAAACTTCTGACTTTTTGGGTTTTATTGATCTTTTGCAGTCTATTTATTTCATTGATCTTAGTATGTCTATCTATCTTTATTAAGTCAAGCAACTCTTTTCTTAGCTCGTTTTCTTTTAAACTGAGGGCACATTTTTTGTTTTCCATTTCCTGCGAGCATTCTATAGAAAGTTCTATTGCATCTTCCTGTGGCACATTCTCTTCAGTTTCATCCTGTGCCATCCATTGCTGTGTCATATGGGAACTCACTGGCCTATCACTCCTCAACATTAACTGTATCAGACTTTCCACAGTTTCCTGTTCCTTTCCTTGCTCTCCAACTTCAAGTGAACATTTATACTGGTTTCCTGTGGAAGGCTCCAAAATATCTTCATATGGCACCTGACTAGTTGCTTCCTGTTCCACTGGTTTCTCCTTAATTTGGAGGTCTGCTGCTCTATCCTGTTGTGGTGCTTTCTGAATTAGATTTTCTATACTGAATCCTTCACTTTGGAGGTACTCCATAAACTCAGTTTCTGTTTCTTTAACTTCTCCATTACTAATCTCCTTTTCTACTTTTTCTCTTTGTCTTCTTATTTTTTTGTATTGTAAAGTTTTCCATGGACAGATTCCTTTGCCTGTATTTCTCTTCAAATATCTTTGGTGCTGCTCTTTTTTTATTGATTAGTTTTGCGTTCTCCTTTGAATAGATATTACACCATAATCTCTTTTTCTTTCCCATGTCCATATTTCTTCTTCAGATGTCTCCTGATCTTCCTGTTTCTTCTTACTTTGGGGACTCGTTTCATCATGCTGTGATGTAACCTGTGTTAGACCTTCTACATTAAATCCTCCACTTCGCAGGCACTCTATAACTTCAACTTCTACTTTACTAATCTTTTCTACATCCCCTCTTTGTGATATTTTTTTTTAATTGTGAAAGTTTCCATGTCAGGATGCATTTGCCTGTATTTCTCTTTGAATATCTTGGGGCTGCCTTCTTTATGTTGATTAATTTGGCTTTCGTCTTTGCATAAATATTGCACCATATCAAATTATTCTTTCTTTCCCATGTCCATATTTCTTTTTTTATACTTTTCAAAGATATCCAGGTTTTGTTTTTTATATTTTTGCACTTCCTCAGATGCTTCTTTTTTAAAACAGATCAAAGCTTTTTGGTCTATAGACCGTTTTTCAAAAATCTATTGCATTAATGACCACATATTTCTGACAGTTTTTCTTGTTAGAGTATTTTGCTTTCCTCTAATTTCTTTCAGTCTTTTTGTATATCTTATGTCTGGAAATTCTGGGTTTTTTGCATAATAGTAACAATACATAATTTCTTTCTTATCCTCAATAGTCCACCGTATCGTCTTTATGGCTCTTCTTTGGCTTATCAGTTTTTTTGATTTTTGTGGACTGCTACCTCCTTCTAAAACAGGGAGGCCATCCTCCCCACGGGTCTGGCCTGGTCCTGTTGTAGGGATGCTTCCGTATTTTGAAGATTCTACACTGTCATTTTTTCCAGAGATGGCACCAGTGCACCTACCAGGGATTGGGCACTTTTTTTATCCTGGGTCTTGTGCACCTAGCTATCTTTTTTAGTTTTTGACCTACTTCTGCCCATGACATATGCTATATAAATGCAGTCTATATATC
The DNA here is from genome assembly GCF_019279795.1 of Protopterus annectens. Lineage (NCBI taxonomy): Eukaryota > Metazoa > Chordata > Ceratodontiformes > Protopteridae > Protopterus > Protopterus annectens. Next base: position 1,138,119,841 of record NC_056745.1, read on the forward strand.
ATTGTTGCCATGGGGGTCTATATTAAATGCTCAAAGAGGCGTTCCATTGAATGCCTCTTCATCAACATGTAATCAGTGACCTCACTAAACCACGAACATTCAAAACAGTGATTTCTTTCCCTTGGAAAGAAATCACTTGCACTAAAAACACAATTTCAAACATAACAAAGTGGGGGGCTTTGTGCCTCACATTCCAGCCCCCCTAACTAAATATACCAACTCCGAGATCGCACTATAGTGGGGTAAAGGGCAGTGTCACTGCTCAGGCCAAGTGATTTTTTTCCCTGGGAAAAAAATCGCTGACCTGAGCCTTCGCTATTTTCAGATTTCGGTCTATATGTGTCAGCGAAACTTCATTTGCTGTAATGCCGTTTCACTGATCTAATTTAGACCCTGGCCTTGGTGAGATTTTGTGAAAAACAGGGTCTACCTTGTGAAGGTACTCACAAAGACTTGAGGATGAATTCGCTTTCAGCACTATTACTCTCCTTTGCTTGCTGACTTTTCATTTCTCCATTCGGACTCTAGTTTTCAAAGTGATTTGTCCAATGTCCCTGTTCCAGAGAACATTTCATCGCCTGTTCCTGTTCCTGAAAGTATCCCTGAAAGTCCTCAAGAAGAACATTCCCCAGTGACTGTCCCTGTTGCTAAGCGCAGCTCTAATTATTATATTACAAGGTCAGCTCGTATCTCAAGACCTGCTCTCAAATACACAGCAACCTGGACATGATTGTTATTTTTATATATTTGTATAATTGTCATTGTTTAGTTGCATGATAAAAACTAGTCAAAGAGAGACGATTTAGATCAGAGTGTGTATGTTCCTTTAAGAGTTCCAGTCAGTGAGCATGTGCATACAAGTACTGAGCACATGATGCAAGCAAGAGTGGCATTTTGTAGTGAGCAGCCGAGGCATAAGCATGTATATGTGTAGTAGTCATTCAGTTAGTTTATTTAGTTTGTGTAAACCACAGAAAAGATGTCCAAAAAAGTAAGTAGTAGTCGCACCATAAGCTCAGCACAAAAAACGAAAACTGAGTGAACATGTAACAAATTTGTTATATGTTCACTCAGTTTTCGTTTTTTGTGCTGAGCTTATGGTGTGACTACTACTCGCTTTTTGGACATCTTTTCTGTGCTTTACTTGGTTATTTTTGGATGCCCAACCAACGTTTTTTATGGAATAATGTATTTGTGTGAAATAAACTAGTTAAATGAACACCCAGCCTCATCATCTTATTGAATATAAACAAGATGAGAGACAAACTCATTACAGAGGTCATGTTGGAGCAGGATATCAGCACTTGGAGGTACTCCAGGCATCCATTCTGGACGTCCAAGGCCCTAAGGGGATCCCAACCATTTTAGTTAGGGAGGAAGTGAACTGAGACACAATCGAGTGTAGGCCTGTGTCCAGCCCACCAGCCCTACATAGCATTGATATTCCTAGCAAAAAGAAACAAAAGGTTAAACATGTGTCTCCACCCTCCAATCCTCAAAAGAATTGGTTTCTCACAGAGCATATTTAATGTTCTCATGTTCCTTAGACCTCCCTGTAAGGGTTTCAGTTCCTACCTCTGCATGGACTGCTTCACCTCAAAAAAGGGTCAGGGAAGAAACCTCTTCAGAAGAGGAACAATCTTCTGATAATGAATCACTTGCCTACTCATCACAGATCCCCTGTCCACTGGAGTATGCTTCCCTAAAGGAAGACTCCAAAGCGGCTGATTCGCCAGCAGAGGAAATTTCCTTTAGTGACACCTTGACCAAGATGAAGGAACATTTCAAGTGGGAAAGCACTGAAATGTCTGATGTTCAAAAATTCTACTATGACTTACTGCAGGTGGGCACCTCTCAGCCCCTCAGCTCTTCCTCTTGTTCTTCCTGCATTCTTAAAATGCATTTGCATCTTCAAATAAAACAGTAGATTCACTGCCTCCAGCACCCAAAAAAAACAGATTTTATAAGGTGCCTGCAGACTGCAAGTTTTTAATCAAAGTACCCTCCGCTGACCCATCGATCATCACTGTGGCTTCAGACAAGCCCTCTAGGCTTCTTCCCTCAACCCTCTTGCTTCCTTTTGACAAAGACAGCAGACATTTGGAGAGACATCTTTTATGGCAATTAGCTATAAAACCCACATGACAAAATACTCTTTAGAGCACTTGTTCCAGTTATCTAAAGTTATTTCAGATTTGCCTGATTTTGAGAATATATATCTCTGGTTGCATCCTCAATAAGTGCAAACTTTAAGGTGACCCACCCTGCAATAAAATGTTGCTATAATGCAGCAGAGGCTTCCGCTAGGGCAGTTGCCTCAGGATCTGTCCTTACAAGTTTGCATGGTTAAGACTCCAATCCTTACCATAGGATATCAAATCCAAATTGCTGGATGCTCCTGTGGAAAATGCAGCCCTGTTTGGCCCTGCGTACCGACATATTTAAAGCTTTACAGGAGAAGGGTAAGGAAATGCAGGACTTTAAAACACCTCCTGATATCCCCTGACCAAAATTCCAGAGGAACTACCCTTCTAAGCCTGCCTTTTATTAGGAGACAATCCAGGCCACCTCAAACCAAGACAAAAAAGTCTGGAAAGATACAACAATCATTTAGGACTTCTCAATAAGTCCCACCACAAAAACAACCTTTTCCTGACAGACCAGGGTACATTTGACTATTTGGACCCCGAATCTCCCCCACCCCCTTTCCGTCGTCCTTTCTCTTTCAAGTCCAGCTTGTGAAAACATTACTCAGGACTCTTGGGTGCTTTCCATCATAAAAATATAGGTACTTCATGGTCTGGGAGTCTCTGCCTCCTTTCAGAGGCATTCCTCAACCACCCAAAGAACAACTTCCACTGTTTCCACAGGTCATATTTTACAAGACCTGTTGGATCAAGACACTATTCAACATGTCCCAGTTCATCAAAGGGGCAAATGGTTTTTATCCAAGGGTGTTTCTAGTTCCAAGGAAAGAAAGACCCTGGAGACCCATATTAGACCTTTCTTTCCTCACACCTACATGAAACTACCCACCTTCAGGATGCTCATATTACAAACTCTTTTCCCTCTGATCTTACCTCAAGCCTTTATGGCCTCAATAGACATAAAGGACACCTACCTTCATATTCCAATTCATCCCAGTTACAGGAAATATTTAAGATTCTCTGTAGCCTCAAGACACTTTCAGTTTTCAGCCTTGCCTTTTTTTTCTACCGCACCAAGGGCATTCATAAAATACCTAGTACCAGTTGTTGCATTCTGCAGACTGCATGACATCCAAGTTTTCCAATACCTGCACAACGTTCTTTTCCAAGCAGTCAGTCCAGAGGCACTACAGCAAAATCTCAGCCATGCTATTTCCATTCTTCTTTCCCTAGGATTCACTATAAATTACCAAAAATCTGTTCTCTCCCCATCACAGGACCACATTTTCAGAGGATGTAGAATCCAAACAGGCCTCTTAAAGGCCTCCCTTCAGATTCAGTAGAAGCTCAGTGCTTTCTTTCAAAGTGTCATTCCTCTATCTCACATTTCAGCCAGAACCTTTCTCAGAAATTTGGGCGTCATGGCATCCACCATCCCTGTGCTTCCACTGGCAAAAATGCACTTGAGGAAATTGCAGTGGTTCCTGAAATCAGTGTGGATACAATATTGCACACCCTCTGGATTTCCAAATTCCCTTTCTTCCCTGTCTGAAGAGGGAAATAACCTAGTGGATTTAACAACTCTCTGCCAACCCAAGCCTCAAACTTCATCTTGTTTCACCAGTGCAAGATGTGTATACAGACTCCTCAGACACAGGTTGGGAGCAGCTTTCGGCTCCATGAAAGCACAAGGCACCTGGTCACCCTCTCAAAGAAAGGCTCACATCAACATAAAAGAAATGAGAGCACTGCTGCTGGCCCTCCAGGCCTTTCAGCCCCTCCTCATTCCAGGGCCCTTAAAATGTTCACAGACAGCATGACAGTCCACTGGTATGTGAACAAACGGGGGACCAGTTCTTACCTCTTGTGCAGACTAGCGCTGCAAGTGTGGGAGCTGGAAGTCAAATTGCAGACACCCCTTCAGGCAGTATACATTCTGTCAAGCCTGAATATACTGACAGACACATTAAGCAGATCCAAAGCACAACCCCGTGAATGGATGCTTCACATGGACATGTTCTTGAACATTTTCCACAATGGGGTACATAAGTAGATATTTTTATCTACCCCATGAACAGACAAATTCCTCAGTTTTGTGCCAGAGACCCACACCTTCTGGTCTGGAAAGTGGATGCACTCAGCATTTCATGGAGCGGGATGTTTCTGTATGCATTCCCTCCTCTTCCTCTCATTCCAAAAGTCCTACTAAAGATACAGCAGGAAAGACCAAAAATCTTGATGGTGACCCCCTTTTGGTCAAGACAGAATTGGCTCCCCTTACTTTTGCATTTAGCCAAGGGCAATCACCACAAGTTACCCCACAGAGTGGACCTACTCACACAAAACAAGGGAATCTTCATCCACCCTCACGTGTCTGCCCTACAGATGACATTGTGGGTGATAGGGCCTTGATTCCTTTCAGATACATTTTTTTCAGAGGATGTGCTTTAGGGTACTGCAGGAGGCCAGGAAACCTGATACTAGAAAATCTTATTTAGCCAAATGGAAAAGATTTTCACTTTGGTGTCTTTTACATAACCTGGACCCACTAACAGTGGAAGTCCCAATGGTTATTTCATACCTGTGTGAGTTGCTGAATGCTGGTCTAACTTATTCTTCAGTGAATGTACACATCAGCTATCTCTGTCTATCTGCTTCTTTCACCACCCCCTTGGCTTCCAGATTTGAGGCCAAACAATTTCTGAAAGGCGTCATTCACATGAGACCTCCCAGGAAACCAGTTGCTCCCGGAATCAACTTTGTCTTGGAAAAACTGATCTTAGCTCTTTTTGAGCCAGCAGGTTCTGCCTGTCTAAAATACTGCTCCTGGATAACAATCTTGCTGCTGGCAATCACTTCTGCCTGAGGAATTCCAGGCCCTTATGGCCTTCCCACTTTCTTGGTGTTCCACATGGACCGGGTATCAATCCGCACCAGTCCCTCCTTTGTGCCTAAAGTGGTAAATGAGTTATCTCTTAACTGAGCTATCCATGTTCCTACCTATTTCCCTTCACCCCAAAACTCTGCAGAAAGAGTTCTGTATACTCTGGACATGCACAGACAGCTGAGAGTTTACCTAGATAAAACCAAGAGTATTAGAAAATTGGACCAGTTGTTTCTTTCCTTTCATCCTCCAGCCCTAGGGCTTCCTGTCTCAAAACATACTATTTCCATGTAGATTTCTAAGGCTATCTACTTCTGCCATGAATATCATTTAAAGAGCCTCTGTTCTTCCATCAAGGCACACTCTACCAGAGCTACTGCCTCCTCAGGTGCCTTCTTCAAAGGGTTGGACACCAATTCCATTCTGGAAGCAGCTACTTGGTCATCAGTTTATACGTTCACTAAGCATTACAAACTGGACAACATCTCCAAATCCAGGGCAGGGTTTGCTAGGGCCATTCCCCATGGCTTCCTGGAAAGCTTCTCTGCTCCTACCTCCTCCCTGTCCTTCTCCTCATGAGCTTTTGCATTCTCCTTCATGTAAAGAATACTGCAACAGCAAAATAGAAGGACATAGATTATTTGTGTAAAATCTTACCAAAATGATAGATGTCCTTCTCATCTCTGTTGCAGTATTCTATTCCTCCTTCCATCCCCATGCACTTGTTCTAACTTGGATGTACTTAGCCTACATACCTGTTTCTCAAGCATTCTCCCTGGGGCACTCCGTTCTGAGGATGGTGCATATGTTGCTTTTATGGCCCATATCTGATAACAGCCTATGTGTGATGTACCACGTATCCTTGGCACTGGAAGCCTTTTGTACACATACCGACTTTGGGTCCCTTGGCAGGCAGTTTCCCCTCATGTAAAGAATACTGCAACAGTGAGGAGAAGGTCATGTATTGTTACGGTAAGATTTTACACAACTAATCTTTATGACAAGTGCTGATTATGAATTTTTCTGAACTTTATAGTTTGGTGTTTTGCAGTCTTGGAGGTCAGATCTGCCCAAAGAGTGTTAATGCAGAGAAAATCACTAATTACAGGTTCCATATGATGTATGGAAATACACAGTTGTGAAAAGAATTGTCAAAAAATAAAGAGTAGATCTGATGATGTCAGTTTTCATTCATTCCACAACTAATGGGTTCAGATCTCATCCTCTGATGGACTCAGCCGTTACATTATCTCATGGCCACCAAAAAACTCTTGAGCTCCTTCCCTACCCATAATGCACCAACCCGTAACATCTCTCAGATCTTGTTTGCCACTTTCACATCTAGATGTGGTCACCTTCAGCTCTTGTGTTGTTGAGTGGGAGACAAGTCTTTTTTTACATATTAGCTTCTAAAAACTCGTTAATTAATCTTTAGATTTAAATTTATTTAGTTATCACTGTTAACCTCTACTTTCCATACACCTTATAGTGTACTTTTTTCCGGGTTCATATCATATGATTGAAGTCTTACAACTCCGAATCATTAAAGAACGAACTTTAATGATCGAAGTTGTAAAACCTCGAAGCATATAACGGAGATCACCATAGAGCGCGGTAAGGAAAGATTTCCCTTTACTGCACTGTAGTGTGATCTCGGATTTGGTATATTTAAGTAGCGGGGGTTGTGGGGTGCAGGGGGACTTTCCCCCCTGCATAGAGCATTTTTTTTTTTTTACTGTTTTTACTTTTTTTTTTTTTATGTGTGTTTGAAGTTCCGAGACTTCGGTCATTAAAGTTCATCCTTTAATGATTCGAAGTTGTGGAACTTCGATCATATGATATAGACCCCTATTATCCTACCATTATTGATAGGCCTATCCTATCCTTCCCTATCCCTTTACTTATTGTGTATCTCTTCAATACCATAGTTGGTATATGTCTTCACATTGTACAAATATTTGTATCCCTTCAAATTCCAATTACTGGTATTTAGCCTTTCTCTACTTTCTAGTTTTAAAAAGAAAGTTTAGATCTGAAGTAGTTAACTTCATTTGATCAACATCCTGTGGGTTTCGGATCCGATATGGATCTAAGCCGACAAATTGCCAAGCAAAAAGATTTGAGCTCCAAGCTCCTCCCCCTACCCATACTGCACTGCAACCTCCTTCCAATCCTCAGATCTCGTTTGCTGCGGCTTCGCCAGCACGGGATTCTTGAGCTCCAGGCAAGTGTCAGGGTTTTTTTCTCAAAAACTTTGGTCTGTGTGTTTGCCCCTTTTGATAATTTTGAGGTAATTATTAGTTATCCACGATAATTATTGTTTTTTCCCTTCTTGAAAGTTGAAGACTTTTGGTTAGTGTAGGCCCCCCCTTCCCACCCGTCAAGTGTGTGTGTTCACTAAGATGTCAGAAAGTAGTGCACAGAGTATGGCCACAAGCTGTCTCCAGCCGATGATCACACTCTTTGTGTAGTTTGCTTGGGGGTGGCCCATTTGTCTTCCGGCTGTAAGATCTGTGCGGCCTTCAACCCCTGAGCCCTGCAGGACTGCAGGAACAAGTTAATTCTGGCGGGTCTTCTACCCACAGAATCAACTTCTGCCTCTTCTACTGCTTCCTCACCAGCCACGGTTGTGGCTGTTCAGCCATCTGGCCCTTCTCCCCTGTCCGGGACTCACCCTCCCACCTTACCACAGGAAAAGAGAGAGGCCAAGAAAGTCAAAGAAAATCACAGGGAGACAGAGAGACTTTTGGACAAGGATAAGGATAAAGATAGAGAGAGGAGCCACAAGCGACAGGCCGAGTTGGATCCAACAGCCCCTCCCGCTAAGGTAATCTTGTCTCCGGTAAAAGTTACTAGGCCATCCTCTCCTCAGCTCCATTCACCATGTTTTTCTCTGGAGCTGGAGGAGGAGGCTAGACCACCCTCGATGTCGTCTTCACGTCGGCTGTCCTGGCTGGCGTCGGTGGCGTCCTCCAGATCGACTCGGAGCATCCCTGAAGCAGACATGGATCAGATGATGTGAAGGATTATACAAACTCAACTGCAGATGGGGGGGTACTGTTGGCTCTCCCCCTCCCAGTGCAGGGAGTTTGGCTCTGTTTTTCACCCGGATAGCTTCTTCTCCGATCCACCATCGGATATCAGAGTCTATGGATCTGAGGAGCCCCAGAGTCAGGGGATCGGCGCCAATGGTGCCTTCGGTCTCGACACTGGTAATGCCCTCGAGTCTGTCGTATCCACTTTCGGATCCCAGATCTCGGTGCTGAGTGTTGGGCATCAGATCCGAGGGGATGAGTTTGCCATCAGCTTCATTGTGGTCGGGGCATACTGTCCCTTCGGGTCTGGCTGTTCCAACTTCGGCGCCGATCCCTTCATCGGATCCGAGGATCTCAGCTACCAGTTTCTTGGTGGCTGGCTCTCCTTCGGCATTTGACATTGTGGAGAGGGTTCTCTCTGAAGGATCGAGATCCCTCACTCTGTCCTCGGGGTCCATCCCTGGTCCCTCACAGCTGGGTTTGTCTTCCGTCATTCAGTCCCCCCAGGGACAGCCTGTGTCTATTGCGCCCCAGACAGTACCCTTGGTGGAACACAAAACCATTTGTGAGCCCTCCCCGGAGAGTCCACCTGAGGAGGTCCCTCACAAACGCTAGTATAAAAGGAGGCACTTAACCCCCCCCCCCCACTGGGGGGGTCCACCCAGAAACCTTCCTCTGACGAGTCTGTATTCCTGGAGGCCCATCTACCTCTTGGGTGTCCCCTCCCGGCTGACCCTCTGGTGGACCTTATCACCACCAGAGCTTGGAGGGAACCGGACACTGTGGAGCCTATACCCAAAAGGCCCGACAAAATATTGAGTCCACTGGCAGATAGAGCTACTTGGAACAAAGTTTCCTCGATTGATGCCATGGTGTTGGCCACAAAAAAGGAACTCGTCCAAGAAAGTTCCTCGGTCCACCCCCCAGACAAGGGGTCCAGGGCTATGGACTGTCTTGGAAAGCAGAATTTTGCTTCAGCCACCTTTGCTATAAGGGTGCTGAATTACTTGGCCCACGTAATTCGACTGCAGCGGGACCTGGTGAAAGAGTACGCTGAGTCTGCCCCTGAGTCCATGTCGGCCGAGGATAAACAGACTTTCTCGGCTCGTATGGCCCCTCTTAAGTCTGTGTCCAGTACGTCCATGCGTTTACTCTCTCATGCCACCGAGGGAGCTGCTAGGGCTAGCGGGTCCTGCATCACCTTAAAGCATCATGCCTGGCTCCATCTTTGTGACTTCTTGGAACCCTTCAAGGCATCCTTCGCTAACGCACCCTTTGACGGTTCCACCCTGTTCAGGAAGATTGTCCGCAATACACTTGTCCAGAGCGAGAAACACAGGAAGATGCTGTCAGCCATCGGGATCCGCTTCTCTAAACCTCAAAGGTCCTTTTCCAGGAACCAGCAAGGGCAAAAGAAGCTGTGGTTCTGAAAAACTCAGCAGTCCTGGAATGCTCAGGACTCCTTCTCCCCCAGCGGCAGAGGGGGACAAGGTCGATGCCGACCCAGCAGCAGAGGGGGGGGGCCGAAGAACTTTGAGCCATGTGAACCCTTTTCAGAGCCCTGCGCAGCAACCCTGAGGGGTTACCCGACTACTCCTCTCTGGAGGCAGTTGGGGGGCATTTTTTGATGCACCTAGCCCAATGGGAGTCCATCACGACAGATCACTGGGTGCTTCAAATTATATCCAGAGGCTATTCTATTCCCTTCATAAACAAGCCCCCTTACACAAGGCACCTCCCGGATGTCCCACCCTCTCAGAGGGAGGCCCCGGCCTTGGAAATACAAAAGCTACTAGGAAAAAAGCGCCATCCAGCAGGTGCCCCCAGACCAGTCCGGATCAGGCATCTATTCCAGGTTCGTTTTGGTGCCAAAAAAGAGATGGGGGACCTATGGCCAATTCTCGACCTGTCAACAATGAACCTGTTCGTTGCCAAGGAAGCATTCTGGATAGTCACGTTTCATTCCATCCTGCCCTTCCTGCAGGAGGAAGACTGGTTATGCTAGATAAACCTCAAGTATGTGTACTACCACATTCTGATGGACAGGCGATCCTGGAGGTTCCTCCGCTTTTGGTTAGGGGCCAGTTATTATCAATTCTGGGCCCTATCCTTCGGTCTCACCACAGCCCCCAGGGTGTTCACCAAGGTCATGGCAGTTGTAGCGGCCCACCTGAGACTTCAGGGCATTCAGGTCTTCCCGTACCTGGACGACTGGCTCCTCACCGCCCCCACCAGGCATCTACTCTTACTAGCCAGAGATTTCTTTCTCCGGATATCACCTCAGCTAGGGATGATTACCATAAATCTGAGGAACTCTTCCCTTCAACCTGTTCAAGTGTTGGACTTCATAGGGGCGAGAATAGATTCTCGTCAGGCCAGGGCATTCTTAACCCCAGACAGACTACACAGCGTGACACTTCATGTGTTAGCACTTCTGTAGTCCTCTGCACCCCATGCAGAATTAGTCCTGAGAGCCTTAGGATCCATGGCAGCAGTTATCAACCTGATCGCTTGTGCTCATCTGCATATGAGAATTTTACAGTGGATGCTACAAATTCAGTGGTCGATTCTTCATCAACCTCTAGATTTTCCGATCCGTCTGAGCAGAGTGTGCGGAAATTCTCTCACGTGGTGGCACAAATCTTGGAATTTGCAGGAGGGACGTCCCTTTCTTGCACCCCAATGCCAAGCCACAGTGACCACGGACGCCTCCTGCCTAGGGTGGGGTGGGCATTGTTCGGGCAGGGCTGTTCAAGGCACGTGGACTCAAAACGAGACCGTTCTGCATATAAATGTTCTAGAGATGAGAGAGGTCCTTTTAGCACTGCAGGCCCTTCATGCCTATCTACCTCTGGGAACTATTGCAATCCAGTCAGACAATATGTCAGTGGTCTGGTATATCAACAGACAGGGGGGAACCAAGTCTTATCCCCTTTGTTGAGAAGCCATGAGTATCTGGGAATGGGTGATCTCCACCAACCGCTTTATGATAGCAATGCGCATTCTGGGTCGGTCCAACATCTTGGTGGACAAATTGAGCAGAACTATCCTTTCTCCCTATAAGTGGTCTCTGAACCCTTGTGTAGTGGAACAGATCTTCCTCAAGTGGGGTCAGCCTTGCTGCGATCTCTTCGCATAGCCTTCCAATGTGAAGTGCTGCGAGTTTTTCACTCTAATCCCCCCGACTGGGGAAAGCCCCAGAGACGCTGTTGTTCATGCTTGGCCACCCGGTCTGCTTTATGCATATCCCCCGCTTCCACTCATGATAAAGTTCTTACAGAAAGCTCACCGGTTGGGGAGCAGATTGATCCTCATAGCCCCATTCTGGCCTCATCAAGTTTGGCTCCCCTGCCTATGGTCTCATCTCATAGCTCCACCTTGGATCTTGGATCCCATTCTGGATCTGATTAGTCATCCCTCAGGAATGCTTCCTCCGAATCTGGACAGCCTGAAGGTCACAGCTTGGCTGCTCCAGTTCCACTAGTTGCTAGGACTCCAGGTATCTCTTCTCCTGTTAAATATATCTTGGTTGCGGCACATAAATCCTCTACCAGGAAAATTTACTCTAGCAAATGGAGACGTTTCTCCATTTGGGCTTCACAGAGAAATCTAGATCCTTTTACCGCTCTGATCCCAGTGGTATTAGACTTTTTGTCTCATATCTTCCAGCAAGGAGCCAGCTCTTCCACAGTGAAGGTCCAGCTGGCGGCTATTTCCCATTTCCATGTAGGGGACAATTTAGGCTCTCTCACTGCTGCCAGAATTTGTAAGACCTTTTTGAAAGGCACTTTTCTTCTGCAACCTCCTATTAAGAATCCGTCCCCACCGTGGGATCTGACTGCGGTTCTTCAGGCCTTAGTTGAGCCTCCTTTCGAGCCCTCGGCATCAGTTGACTTAAAATTTTTGTCATTGAAGATGGCTTTTCTGGTAGCTATAACTTCAGCAAGGAGAGTGTCAGAGGTTCAAGCTCTTTGTATGGAACCCCCATATCTTGTGTTTCATAAGGACAGGGTGTCTCTCAGGACTAATCCATCCTTTCTTCCTAAAGTTGCTTCTGAGACAAACATTAATCAATCTATTAATTTGCCTGTCTTTTTCCCTAATTTTCAGAACAAAGGGGAATACAAACTTCATTTTCTGGATGTTCACAGGCAGTTACATTTTTATTTGCACAGGATGGCGGCCTTTTGTAAATCTGATCAACTTTTTCTTTCTTTTGCTAAGCCCTTTTTAGGCAAACCAGTTTCAAAGGTGACTCTTGCTAGGTGGATAGTTCATGCCCATTCTACACATTCTATGGCGATGTCTGCAGCATTCTGGTCTAGAGTTTCCCTGGATGACATTTGCTCAGTGGCTACCTAGGCATCTTCTCACACCTTTATTAATCATTATAAACTGGATTTGGTGTCTAGAGGAAGGGCTTCCTTTGGCTCTGCAGTGCTCCGGAATATCCTTCCTTAAGGGCCTCCCAAGATTTCGAGTAGCTGGGGACTCTGTCCCACAAGTTGCTGATCAAATGAAGTTAACTACTTCAGATAAAGAAGTTATGTACTCACCATAACGTTCCATCTGAGTAGGTAAACTTCATTTATCAGCAACCGATCCTCCCTCCTTCCCCCTTACCTTGGCGTTATTTTTGATGAACTCGTTGTCCGGAGTTCACGATCTGGAGCCTTGTCCTTGGTTTAGGGGTCTCAGGTTAGTTTGTTGGTGTCATGTGTGGAGTGGCAAACTCGATCTGAGGATTGGAAGGAGGTTGCAGTGCAGTATAGGTAGGGGGAGGAGCTTGGAGCTCGAATCTTTTTGCTTGGTATGCTGCCGGCTCACATCCATATCGGATCCAAAACCCACAGGTTGCTGACAAATGAAGCTTACCTACTTAGATGGAACGTTATGGTGAGTACATAACTTCTTTTTATTGTGGTATCCTCTTTCTCAGCATGTCCAAAAAAGGATCAGTGGGATTTAAAAAGTGTGAAAAATGTGGACACAAATTGCCCTTTTCTGATTTCCATACACTTTGTGTCTTTGTGGCCTGCTAGGGCCTTGAACACTTACAAGAATGCAGCATCTGTTTTGAGTTTAATCCCCAAGCTCTGTCTGACAGACGAAATAAACTAATTTTGAAAGGCTTGCCACCAACTTCATTCTCTGAGGCCATTACTGGGGCTCATTCCCCCAAACACAAAACTAGAGACCATGCAAGAAGGTGTAGACCTTCTGAATCTTCTGCCTCTTCCTCCTCAGAACCTAAAAAGAAAGATCAGTTCAGAAATTACAGTCCAACCTTCATCTGATCCGACCAAACCAATATCGGATCCTATGTGCTTGGATCCAAAGCCTCTACTGAGGACTATTTATTCTCTTCATCTGGATTCAGTCCTATCCAGAGTGTCTTCTTCATTTTTAGAAAGGCACTCCAAATCTCCATCACTAGCATCTTCTCCTTTTTCCAAGCATCTCACTGAAGCAGATTGGGAGAGAATGTTGAGGAAATTCCTCATGGCGCAGATTCAGATGAGAGTTTACAGCTCGTACCCCTTCAGGTCAGGAAGCCCGATCATCTACTACTCCACCCATTACATTTCTTTCTCTAATCCAGCCTGTTGCTTTAGAGTCCGGGTCCACCTGGTTCTGATACAAAGAAAGCACCTTCTTCAGATCTGAATATTGCTCTGAGTGCACCGGCTGTGGCATCCTCAGAGATGGATGATTCTTGGAGCCAAAACATCCCTGTTGGATCCAGGAATTTAGAGTCAACTCTGAGGTTTTCAAAGCCATCTCTTCCTCTCAGAGCCTCGGCACTTGACAGCTCCACTTTGACTTCCACCTTGAGTGAGTTGTGTTTGGAGTGGAGAGAGGTGATGGGCCAGAAAATTGCTTTCTCGACACCGTTGTCTTCCTTCTGTCTGGAGAAATCTGCTTTCAAGGTTGTGAAGAGAGTGTTCTCTGCTCCAGCAGGTCAGATAAATCCTACCCCCTTGAATCCACCCTCTACTTCTCGGGTGTCTTTGTGCATTGAGTCTCAACATTCTGCCCCACAGGGACAGCCAGCTCAAAGCTTCCTGACTACCCAGCAGGTTATTCTAATCTCTTCTAATACTTCACAGGACCATCCCACCAAGGAAGTCTCTAGGAAGAGAAACTGCAAAAGGAGGCACTCGGACTCTCCCAAAGAATCAGTCAATTAAGATACTGATTTTGATGAAAGAGAGGGGGTCCCCAGAATCATCACCCAATGATGTCTCATTTGGAGACATTTATGAGATCCTTAAGCAGAAGGGTGGCTGGTCTTACCAAGACCCTTCTCCGGAAGAATCAGTATTTCCTGAGGTATTTGGAGCTGGCCTGTCTACATCCTCGGTTACTGTGGCTGCCGATGAGGTGATTAATTTGGTCTCTCGCCGGGCATGGAAGGAAGCTGATTTCATTAAGCCAATTCCCAAGAGACCAGACCAGATTCTGACTCCACCAGTAGGAAGGGAATTTTGGGGTAAAGCGGTGCCAGTAGACACCATGGTCATGATGGCAGCTACAAAAAAGAAACTTGCTGAACAGAGTTCCACTGTCCATCCTCATAACAGAGAGTCTAGGGTGATTGACAGACTTGGGAAGCATGTTTATGCTTCAGCGACTTTTTGCACTCAGATTGCTGAACTATCTGGCACATTTCACGAGACTTCAAAGAGATTTGATTAAAGAGATATTGAATTCTCTTTCTGGAACTGAAACTACTGAAAATCAATCTTCAATAGTCTTTCAGTTGGCTACCCTACAAGCTATATTTAATTCTTCCATGAGGCTTATCTCGCATACTGCAGTAGGTGCCTCAAGGACTGTGGGTTCAGGTATTTCCATCAGGAGACATGCCTAGATGCACCTGTGTGATTTTTTGGAGCCCTTCAAGTCCTCGCTTGTCAGTGCTTCTTTTGATGCCACTTTTTTGTTTGACCCCACAGTGAAGGACATACTGTCCAGGTGTGAGAAAGATGGAAAGGCACACTCAGTGCAGGTAGTTGACGGTTTCCAGGAATCCATTTGAAAAATGTGGTTCAGAAAGTCCCAGGGTCCTTTTTCAGGACACATGGGGAGATAGTTGCCCCCAGAGGCAGAGGAGGGAGCTATAATAGATGGTGATGCTGCCGTGGCAGAGGAAGCCCGCAAAACCAAGGCTCTAGAGATTCTTTTTCCAGCAGACCCTTTCAGGGCTGCTGAAATGAGGCCTAATTGCCCATCTCTGGAGGCAGTCGTAGGTTGCTCATCCCTGCACCAGAGAGCCTGGCTAGATATAACAAAAGACATTTGGGTGCAGAGGATTATTTCCAGAGGTTATATAATTCCTTTTTCCCTATCTCTTCCATTGTTAAGAAAATTTCCCAGTGTTCCACCCAATCAGAGGAAAGCAGCAGCACTGGAAATTCAAAAGCTGCTAAGAAAATGAGTCATCCAAGAGGTCCCACCAGACCAAATAGAATCCAGAACTTACTCAAGATTCTTTTTAATGCCAAAGAAAATAGGGGACTGGAGACCAATTTTGGATCTCAGTATATTAAACAAGTCAGTTTCACACACAAATTTCCAGATGGGCTCTGTTCAGTCCCTTCTGCCTTTTCTGGGCAAGGATTACTGGATGTGCTTGATAGACCTTCAGGATGCGTACTATCACATAAAATTGAAGAGACAATCCAGAAGGTACTTACACTTCTGGCTGGGAGCCAATCATTACCAGTTCAGAGCACTGCCCTTTGGCTTCACCACTGCCCCCAGGGTGTTTACCAAATGTATGGCAATAATACCAGCTCACTTGAGACTGCAGGGATTCTGAATGTTTCCATATTTAGACGACTAGCTCATTACCTCCCCAACCAGGCATCAACTGATAGAAGCACACAATCACGTGATACAGACTTTTTACATCTTGGAATAACCATAAATTACAACAAGTCTCACTTAGAACTGACCCAGATATTAGAATTCATAAGGGCGGTGCTCAACGTGGTATCTATGGTAGCTTCTTTTCCTCTATCAAGAGTAAAAATGATAAGGATGCAGGTCAAGAAAATAATTTGCTCTACCGTAATTTCAGCTCAGTTGATTCTGCAAGCCATGGGATCAATGTCAGTGGCAGTAATTTTAGTTACTTTAGCAAGATTCCACATGAGAGTTCTACAATGAATGCTACCCATGTCAGCAAAAATGAGGATAACTGAGGTATGCAAAAGATATCTTTTCTGGTGGAAGCAGTTGCAACAGGTTTTACAAGACCATCCTTTCATCTTCCCTCAGTTGAAGGCTATAGTGACCAAGGACACTTCCCATATTGGGGTGGGGGGGTATTTTCTGGGGAAACAGTCCAAGGCACTTGGTCCTCCGAAGAGGCCAACTTGCATATCAATGTTCTGGAGATGAGAACAGTACTTTTGGTGTTGCAGGCATTCCAAGACTCTCTTCCTCTCATAATAATTGCAATCCAGACAGACAACATGCCAAGTAGTTTGACACATCAGCAAACAAGGAGGAACAAAATCCTATCCCCTGTCTCGAGAAGCCCTCAGCGTGTGGCAATGGGCGATATCTTCCAACCACTTTCTAATAGCAATGCATATTCTGGGGAAGTCCAATGTGATAGCAGACAAACTGAGCAGGACCATCTTTCTACCTCATGAGTGGTCCCTCAACAAAAAAGTGACGGATATGATTTTTAGCCAGTGGGGCCAGCCTTGCTGCGATCTTTTTGCCTGTCCCCTAAAGAAGTGCAGCAGCTTTTTTCCCCTAATCCCTCTACTGGAAGAATCACAGAGGGATGCTGTACTCCACATTTAGCCCTCCAGTCTTCTGTAATCCTTACCTTGTGATCCCCCTAATTCCCAAATTCCTGCAGAAAGCATCCCGGTTGAAGAACAGAGTCACCCTCATTGCTCCTTACTGGCCTTGGCAGATTTGGTTTCCCTTCCTTTGGCCTCACCTACAATATCCACCTTGGATTCTGGATGTAATTCCAGACCTACTGTCCCACCCAAAAGGCATGGTTCACCATGATATCTCAAGCCTCAAACTAAAATGTTGTTTCTCCAATTCCTTTAATAGTCAGACAACCAATGCTTTCTTCCCCTGTCTGTTCCATACTTTTGTCTTCCCATAAACCTTCTACAAGGAAATTCTATAGGACTAAATGGAAAAGGTTTGTTTGTTAGGGAGAGCAAAATCAGACTGATCCCTTCTCAGCTCCAGTTCAATCTGTTTTAGAATTTTTGGCAAGACTATTTATTGAAGGTGTAGCTCATCAACTATAAAAGTCCATCTAGCAGCAATCTCTAATTTCCATTTTGGATTTCAAAAATTTTCGCTGGCTTCTTCTAAGCTGTGCAAACCTTCTTGAGAGGCATTCTCCTGCTAAGGCCCCCTTATAAAGACGCCACTCCACCTTGGGATTTAAATTTGGTAGTGCAAGCCTTAATTCATTCTCCCTAGAAAAATTTCAGAATTTCAAGCATTATCTTCCAAGCCTCTGTATTTGATTTTTCATAAGGATAAGGTAATATAAAAGCTTCCTTCCTTCCTTCCTAAGGTGGTGTCAGAATCCAACATCAACCAATCCATTAACTTGCCAGTATTCTTTCCAAAATTTGCAAATAAAAGTGAATATATGCTGCACTTATTAGAAGTCCAAAGACAATTACATTTTTACCTGCACAGAACAAAAGAAATTAGAAAGATCAGTCATTTATCTCCTTTGCACATGCTAAATTGGGCAAATTTGATACAAAGGTAACTCTAGCTAGATGGTTGACAGATTGTATTTGCTCTGTCTATAACAACTTAAAAAGCTCATTCAACCAGATACATGGTGACTACTTCTGTGTTCCAGTCTAGAGCTTCCATGGATGATATATGTGCAGCTGTAACTTAGTCAAGTCCTCATACCTTTAACACTCATTACAAATAGATCTGGTCTCAAGAGGAGGAGCAACCTTTGGCTCAACCATACTCAGGAATATCCTTCCTTAGCATCCACCCAGGATTTTAGGTAGCTGAAGACTCTGTCCCATTAGGTGAGGAATGAATGAAAATTGACAACATCAGATAAAGAAGTTATGTACTGACCATAATGTTCCATCTGTGTTGTCCATTTTCATACTTCCTCAACTCCCATCCACCAACCCCCACCATTTTTAATGATTGACGTCTAGAGAAACGAGAGGCATCAAGGACACTACTCTCCTGTGTTGAGCTCCAGATATGGCATATCATAATAGTCTTCCTGTCAAGCAGCAAACAAGATGTGAAAGATGTTAGGGTTTGGTGCATTTTGGATAGGGGAGGAGTTCAAGAGTTTTTGGTGGCCATGAGCTAGTGTAAAGGCAGAGTCAGATCCAAGGATTGGATCCCAACCCATTAGTTGAGGAAGAATGAAAATGTACACCACAGATGGAACATTATGGTGAGTACATAAATTCTTTTTTCAGATTTTTGCATTTACAAGTCAAAGAAAGAGACCTTTTATAATTAATTTTGCAAGGTTTTATTATGTTTTTATGCTTTTGTTTATAAGCTCTTCTAAGACTGTTTTAAAGTAAATCATCTGCTTCCAAGTAACTCTGCAACCATACAACAAAAGACATTGATTGATGTCTGTAGATTTTTTCTTCCAGATGCTTGTTATGCTGACAGAACTGTTTTCTAATTATTGTAATTTCTTATTGTTTTAGTATTATTTTATTTATTTATCTTTTAGACTAACACAGATTGAGAATGAAGCTATCAAGCTAACGAAGAACATGAAAGTTGAAGATGTTATTGCAAGGCTCAAGGATCGTATGGCTCAGCGGGAAATAAATATGCGAGGCAGTTTCTTTTCCCATCAAAATCAGCCTGACCAGAAAATTAGCAAAAATCAATTCAGAAAAGTAAGACATATTTAGAGTACTTTATTTCACTTCAGCAGTAAATCTGAGGGAGGGAGGGAGGGAGGGTAAGACAGAGAGGGACAGTTCAGAGAGAGGGAACGCAAATGGTTTCTTAATGCATTTTAATGCAAGGCTCTTGCCACCCCTATAGTGCCTTTTTTAGGCAAGGTTCAAATGACAAATTCACCACCGTAACAGGTATAAGCAAGCAAAATCTGAGGGTAATGCTACTCAATGCTAGAAGTCTAAACCTCAAAATGCACTCACTCGAGGCACTCCTTAAAATGGAGAACATCAACATGTGTGCAGTGACAGAGATCTGGTTCAAAGCTCCAAAGAGCACCCCTGCATTACCAGGCTATAATTCATACGACACCTTTCGGCCACCTAACCCGGAATGAAGCACTAAAGGTGAAGATGTGTCCATATTCATTAAGGATATCCACACCTCCAGGCTAGTTGCACAGCATAATGCATCCGAGATTATCCAAGTGCAGCTAACTCTGGGCAAGACTGCAATCCAAATTGTAGCTTGCTGCAGACCCCCCACCATGCCCCAGGATTCCCACTCCTCATTTCTTGATAACCTGGAAAGTATTAGGGTACAACTCAACACCCTAATAATGGGCGATTTAAATTACCCCACCATTAACTGGGAAAACTACTCATGTACCAAATCTTTTGCTCAGTGTTTTCTGGAATTCATAAATTCCAACTCGTTGGATCAACTTATTCATACCCCCACCAGGGGCAGCAA
Organism: Protopterus annectens; assembly: GCF_019279795.1. Lineage (NCBI taxonomy): Eukaryota > Metazoa > Chordata > Ceratodontiformes > Protopteridae > Protopterus > Protopterus annectens. The sequence goes on from NC_056745.1 coordinate 1,138,139,571, forward strand.
TATCCTAGACCTGGTCATTATCAACATGGGCAACTGGTGTTCCACACCAGAGGTCAATTCCTCATTGGTCAGATCCGACCACAAGCTAATCACCCTAGACATCCACATCCCGCCCCCACCCCCAGTTATGGAAACCACCGTAAAAAACTTCTCCAAAGCCAACTTCACACTTCTTAAGACAGAAGTGGTAAACTTCATGATACCCATGCAGAGGGAAATAGAGGTACGACTGCTGAATCCTACACAAATGCACTTTATAAGCACTTACACAAGTGTATGGATCATGCTATCCCTAATAGAACCAAGATGCTATCATCCAAAGAAAGGAAGCCAGTCTGGTGATCCTCTGCCATAAACAAACTCTACAACAGAAGAAAGAAGCTGCTGCAAAAAAGAGTAAAATCCCATGACTGGAGGAACTCCCTGGTCATCCTCAGTAAGAAGCTGAGATCCCTCATAAAATCCTCCAATGCTAGTTACGAAAACAAAATTGTCACTGACCCTAAAAACAACCACAAAGCATTCTATAGCTATGTCAAGAATCTCAATGGCAACACTCAGATCTGCTCTGAGTTACAGCACAATGGCACTAAATATACAGAACCAACTGATATTGCCAACATTCTGGCAGATAGGTTCAGTGCTAACTTTACCCCCCTCTCACCCCCTAGAGGGCCCATCTCTATACCAGAAGAATGCATAGTTCCTGTAATCATGGCTGCACAGGTAAAAAACACACTCTCCAAAGCCAAGAACACATCATCTATGGGACCTGACAATATCCTAGGCTGCGTTATACACAAACTACAGAATGAACTGGCACCCTACCTAAGTACCATGTTCAGTCATAGCCTCACCTAAGGCTTTGTGCCCACTGAATGGCACACCGCGACAGTTATCCCACTCCACAAAGGGGGAACCATGACGGACCCTGGGAACTACTGCCCCATTAGCCTGACGAGCCTGGTCTGCAAGGCCATGGAACATATCATCATGGAACTCATAAACAAAGACATTGGTGATCTCCAAACTCTGGACCTTATCCAGTTCAGGTTTGTAAAAGGCAGATCATGTCTCCTAAACCTGATTGACTTCTTTGAAGCAGTAACCAAAGCTATAGATGAGGGTGGAGTGGTTCACACAGCTTATCTAGATCTCGCCAAGGCTTTCAACACCATCCCCCACTCTGGAATAATAGATAAGCTCACTAAACTAGGTATAAATCCTTATGTCACAAGATGGGTTGCCAACTGGCTCATGGACAGAATGCACACTGTGAAAATAGCAGACTCTAAATCCGACTACAGACCATTGACAAGTGGAGTACCACAGGGTTCAGTCCTGGGTCCTCTCCTGTTAGCCTGTACTTCAGAGAAGTAGACACCAAACACAGAAGGTCTTTGGCTAACAAAGTTTGTAGAAGACTGCAAGCTAGGAGCCATAATCAAAACTCCTAACGATGTGGACATACTACAAAAGGGCCTAACTGAGACAGATGCCTGGTGTCAAAGCCATGGCCTGAAGCTCAATCCCAATAAGTGTATTGTCATCCCCTTTGGTAAAAACTCTGTACCCATGAACTACCACATAAGTGATAGTCTACTTAACACCAAAAGTGTGATAAGAGATCTTGGGACACAGGTGGACGGTAGTCTCTCCTTTGATAATCACATCGCCACAGTGGTCAGGAAATCCTTCTACGTGGCTCACCTCATCACAAAAGTTTTCTCATCCAGAAAAAAAAAGAGGTCATTGTTCCCCTCTACTCATCACTCATTAGACCCATTATAGAGTACAACACCCCTTTTTGTATGTACCTCACAAGATATCTACAACAACTGGAAAGGCCACAGAAATACCTCACAAAGAGGATTACTGGCCTCAAACAGATGCCCTACGCAGACAGCCTCGGCCTACTCAGAGGCGATTTCTGCCTAACATACAAAGCTATGTCAAACCCAGAGCTGTTGGACATGCTCCACTTAAAGAAATCCCAATCCCTTCAAGCTACACACTCTAGGGACCTAAACCTTGTCACCACAATAAACAGAACATGCTGGAGGGATAGATTCCTGTCCCAGAGACATCCCATACGCTGGAACAGACTACCTATCTATGTCCAACAGAGCTCCTCATTAGCACTCTTCAAGAAAAATCTTGATGATTGGATGGGAAATAGGAAATTCACCCCAGGGAACACTCCCATGGCTCTGCTCGACAGGGGCACAGGAAAATCATTTTCTTGGGTGGCTAAAGCCAGGGTATCTTTTTGGCTAGGCTTATATAGGCCCTAGGCCTAATAGCCTAGTACCTACCTATGAACCTGGTAGTGAAAGATGTTTTCTATGTCCATATAACTAGTTATAGGACAGATGGTGACACACACATAACCAAAAGTCAAATCCTAAAAGTGTGTTTCACTAGAACTCATTGTAAAATGAACCCAAGTGCTTCTGTGTGTCCCCCACTGCCATTCAAACAATAAATCTGATGTCCTTTTCGTTCTTCCTCAGTGAATGGGTTACAGATCTGATTTTCAGATCTGACTCGGCCACATACTATAGACTTTGGATCCAACTTCCGAGTTTCTCCCTCTACCCATAATGCCCTAGTCCATCCCCAGTACCTCAGATCTTGTTTGCCACCATCGTGCATTGATGTAGGATCCTCTCTCACAGCACTTGTTTAATTGTATTTTTAAATCTAAGTGCATTTTCCTCTTCTTTTCAGAATATATTTCTTTTACTTTTATTTTTATTCTCATACTTCTATATTTTCCAACCTCCCTCATAGTTTTAGCATTTTTTTTTCTGCATTAGACCTTTCTAGTATTCTATTAGTGGTACTTCTTCAAGTACCATTGTTGATAGTGTTCTTTCTGTCTCCTTTTATTTCCCACCATTTTCAAACAGGGTATTCTTTATTACCATTGCTGATACTTTGTCTTAATTAAAAAAAATCTTTCTTCCTTTTATAGTGTTTCTCTGTCTTTCTAACATTGTTCTGTCATGGCCAATAAGCTGACAGGTTTCAAGAAGTGCATTTCTTGTGGACATAAAACCCCTTCCTCAGATGCTCACAGGGAGTGGGTTTACTGCTTAGGAGTGGCTCATTTACACACAAACTGCACTATTTGTGCAGCATGTGATTCAAGAGCTATTGCTAACAGACATAACAAGCTTGTCCTTAAGGGATTGCTGCCACCTACATGTTCATCCTCTTCAGGGCTCAACCCCCCAGTAAATCTTCTAAAGCTCCCTGGGAACATGGGAAACAGTCACCTCTGAACTCTTCAAAAATTTCATCAGAGCCGACACATAAAATTTCGAAATCCTCTGATCTGAGTTTGTGAGATCCAAAATGGCTCACCATGGATCCAGAGCTTTCCAATCCTAAGTCTTCAGATTGTATAATCATTTCATCTAGCCCTACCAAGACTATGGATCTGAAACCATCATATCCTATGTCTAGCTCATCATGCACAAGGACTTGCTCACCCGAGTGTGTTTTGGATCCTGTGTACCCTCGGCTCCACTTTCCTTGTATGCAGACACCTAAAAAGCATTCTAGATCCTAATCCACTACTTTCTCCATCAGATCCCCCAAGATTCTTTCTGAAGCGGATGTGGATAGGATGATGCTCAGAGATCAGATCCAGATAGGGGTTATATCAGCTCTGTCTCCCACTGGATCCATGCGCTTTCCTGCCACTGCCCATACAATTCCTTTTCTGATCTGTCCACCAGTTTCAGAGCCCCAGGATCCAACAGTCCCAATAGTTCTGATGTCCAGTCTGAAGAGAATTACCTCTTCATCTCCAACAATGTCCTTGACTAGTTCTGCTCCTATACCTTTGGATTGGGGTGAGTCCTGGAGCTAAATCATCACTGTCAGATCCATGGGTCCAGGGTCTACTCCAATGATGTTGGATTCATCCCTTTCCCTTGCATCCTCAGAGTTAGACAGCTTGGGTCCAGTTCCCTCCTCAAAGCACAGATCAGGTCGAAGTTGTAATCTGCCTGCTGTGGCCCATTCAGCTTCACTGCAGCTGGGCATGGCTTATCCAGGTCCATCTGTCTTCAACGTGGTGGAAGGGGTGTTTTCTCATTCTAGGGATCGGGTCTCTTATCTTCCTTCAGATCCTACTCTTCAACCCTCTATGGTTCAGAGCTCTGATTCCATTAGACCTACCCCAGAGGGACAGCCAATTCCTCCTAGCTTCCAGTCAGATACCATTGAAGAACTACTCATCTGTTCGGACACCTCCCTAGTACATCCCCCTGAGGAAGTTCACCGCAAGAGAACATGCAAGAGGAGGCACATAGATTCCCCTTTGGAATATCTCACTAAAGATGTTAATTTTGAGGAAGGGGATGGATCCCCCAGATCACCACCTGAAAGTGTTTCATTTGGAGACATTTTAGAAATCCTTAAGCAGAAAGGTGGTTGGTCCACCAATAATCCTCCTGATGAGTCAGTATTTCTGGACACCTTTGGTACTGGTCCATATACATCTTGGGTGACTCCACTGGCTGATGAGCTTATCATCCTAGTCGTTCAGCATGCATGGAAGGAGCTGGATTCAGTTGAGCCCATACCATGCTGTTTGGACAAGATTTTAGCCCTGGCACTGGAGCAAAGGAGTCCCTCTTGATGCAATGGTTGTGGTGGCAGCCACAAAAAAGTAGCTTGCAGAGCTCCTCTGTCCACCCCCTTAACAGAGAGTCTAGGACACTGGGCAGATTTGGAAAGCATGCATTTGCTTCAGCGACCTTTGCTCTGAGGTCCCTGAATTACCTGGCATGCTTTACAAGGCTACAGAGAGATTTGACCAAAGAACTACCAAACTGTCTCTTGGAGTCCATGTCTGTAGAGGATTTCAAAAGATCATGTTCTCAGCTGGCCACTCTCTCTTCTATTTCCAATGAGTCCGTGAGGTTAATCTGTCATGCAGCAGAATGCGCCTCGCAGGCGGCTGGTTCAGGCATTGCCATAAGTAGACATGCCTGGATGTGGCTATGCAACTAAGTGGAGCCTTTCAGGTCTTCTTTCATCAATACTTTTTTTGATGGAACATCCTTGTTTGGCCCTTCTGTAAAAGAAAAGCTTACCCACACTGAACAAGAAGCAAAGACCAAGACTGCTGTGAGAATTAAATTTTCTACCCCTCAACAGTCTTTTTCAAGGAATCAGAGAGGTGGAAAGAAAATGTGGTTTGGAAAATCAAAGGGACCTTTCCAGGGCTCATACAGAGACAACTCCTTCAAAGGCAGAGGAGGGAATTTAAATGGAAGATAGTGTCCCTGAGGCAGGGGAGGCCTGCAAAATCAGGGTTCCCAAGATTCCTTTCTGAATAGACCCTTTCAGTGCTCCTGACTTGCATGACTGGTCACCTCTGGAGGCATTTGGGGACATTTGTCTTTGCACCTAGATGCCTGGGCTGCTATAACAAAAGATAATTGGGTGCTAAAAATAATATTCAGAAATTACTTCATACCCTTTTCCCATATTCCAACATCCAAAAGAAAGAAGCTCCCTGATGTTTCACCAGTCAGAAGGAAGCTGCAACACAAGAAATTCAAAAGCTGCTAGACAACAGATTCATCCAACAGGTCTCACCAGACCAAATAGGATTTGGAACTTACTCAAGATTCTTTCTAGTGCCAAAAAAGACAGGGGACCTGAGACTTATTTTCGATCTAAGCAAATTAAACCACTTTGTAAAGAAATCAAATATCTGAATTTTCATGGTTCAGTCCATTCTGCTTCTTCTACACAAGGATGATTGGATGTACTCTATAGATTTTTACAATGCATACTATCATGTCAAACAGACAGGTACTCCCTGAGACACTTACACTATTGCCCATGGCCAGTCATTACCAGTTCAGAGCCTTGCCCTTTGGACTCACCACAGCCCCAGGGTGTTTACCAAGTGTACGGCAGTGGTAGCAGCTCACTTGAGGCTACAAGGATTCCAAGGGTTTCTGTATCTAGATGACTGGCTTCTGACTGCCCCAACCATGCATCTCTTAGAGTAATCCAGAAACACTTTGCTCTAGATTTCTCAGTCACTAGGTATAACATCAGCTTGCCAAATCAAACTGACACCAGTACAGAGCCTGGAGTTTATTGCTGCCCATCTGAACACAACAACCCATGTTGCTTCATTACCTTCTCACCATGTATGTACACTCAGATCTCAGTTTCAGCAAATTCTGTCTCCTGGAAGACAGACTAGTCCTTCAAGCTTTAGGCTCCATGGTCGCAGCCATAGTTTTAGTTCCCTTAGAATGGTATATTATGTGTGTCCTTCAATTAACACTAGCTGTTCAATGGACTTTTCTTCAACAGCCCCTTTCATTTCCAGTCAAACTTACTCAAGTATGCAAAAACCATGTTTACTGGTGGGTCCAGTTAAACGATATTTATCTAGGTCAGACTTTCTTTCTTCCTCCTCCATTGGCCGTAGTGACCATGGATGCCTCCCAACTGGGGTGGAGAAGCATTTCTTGGGAAGGATGCTCCAAGGCATGTGGTCTCCCAGAGACCAATTTTCATATCAATGGCCTGGAAATGAGAGCAGTACTTTACATCAACAAACAAAGGGGTACTCGATCCTATGAAACAAACAACACCGTAGCAGGCTCCAAACCTTTTGTGTAGTCCAGGATATGTGAAATAACTGTTGAAATATCACAGCACAAACAATTCCACAAGAAGTTCAGGCTTCAAACCTTGTTTATTAGTCCAGGATATATATAAAAAAAAATGTTAAAATGCCATAGCACAGACAATTCCACAAGATGTTAAGCACTTTCACTTAGTTCTATCCCAAGCTTCATCAGATCATGGAATAAAATCAATCAGTCTATTTTAAACAAATTCAAAAATTGTCAGCCAATAGTACCATCTCATGCATAATTAATTAAATCAATTCATTCCCCTGAATTATTTAAAGCCATAGTAAAGTATATGCTGTAGTAGTCCCTTGTGTTGAAACAGTATCCACCAAGGTGAATACACATATTCTAGCTGCCATAATAAAATACATACTGTCATGAATCCTTGTTTTAAAATAATAACAAAGTAAATGCATATACTCTTTCCTTTTCTAAAGTTTAGCTGCCCTTAATTTAAGGACACTGTTAATACTAATATGATCATTCAGTCCCATTCTTTTAGTTGAATCCAGCCTAAGCTGCCAGTGTAGTTCTTTGTATTCTAAAAGGGCTTCCCACAGTCCACCCCTTATATCTGGTTTCACTTATTCAAAATACAATTCTTACAGTCTTTCTTGTGTCTAAATAAAGCATTTGTGTCTTTTTTCTGGGAGATCTCATACAAGTGTTGTATACAACCCCTTTGCTGTTGCAATTAAAATGCTCCTTAAATTTCATTTTAAACTTTCTGGATGGGATAATAATACTTTCCTGCTCCAGAATGTTACTACATTGTTGACAAAAACCACACTTATATGTTCCCCCTTTCTTGTGGGGTCCAACTTGTACCTTTATCAGTACCATGGTTTTCCAGCATTTGCTTTAAATTCATATCTCTCTTTTTGATAAATGTCGGTACAGATGGAATAATTTTGCTGGTTTCGCTATTTATAACCAAAAGTTGCCAGTACTTCCTAACGATGTTCTCATTTTCACTGGAATAAAGTGTGTGTGTGTGTGTGTGTGTGTGTGTGTGTGTGTGTGTGTGTGTGTGTGTGTGTGTGTGTGTGTGTATATATATAAATGCCATTTCATAATTCAGCCCTTTGTTTTCCATATTATGATTACTTTGTGGTAAAGTTTTCCCCAAAATTAGGTCATATTTTCCTTTCCTCCCTTGGTTCATTCTTTCATCAATTGATTGATCAAGTTCTCGGGGTACCCCCTCTCTGAGAAGAACCCCTTCATCACCTTCATTTCCTCCAAGAAAACCCGGTCATCACTGCACATCCTTGATGCCCTGATTAATTGCCCCTTAATAATACCCTTCTTTTGATTATAGGGTTGCTCACTCTCATAATGCAAATAGGAGTTAGAGTGCGTGGGGTTTCGGAAACTCTTGAAATGCAATTTCTTCTCTTCCCTAACTTTGTATATGGTCACATCTAAATAATTAATGAATTCTTGTGAAGTGTGCCAAGTGAATTTCAAAAAAGAAGTTATTATAGCCCCACTATATTCCAAAAATTGATTTAACTGGGTTTTCATCCCCTTCCAGAAAATACAAATATTGTCTAAAAATCTAGTGTATAAGGAAATATAATTATTCCAAGGGATTTCGAAAATGAACTTCCTCTCCCAATAATATAAAACCAGATTTGCATACAGGGGGCACATGGGGCCCCCTTGGCAACACCTTTCTCTTGTTTGTAATATTCCCCTGCAAACGCATACAATTATTTTTCAATATTAATTCCATAAATTCAGTTAACAAGTTTCTCTGTTCATTAGTCAAATAACTTATTTCAATCAAAAGGTCCTGGAACCATTCCATCCCCTCAAAATAAGGGATGCTGGAGAACAGTTCTATCACATCAGTAATCACCATACATACTTCATCTTCATATTTATCATAGGTGACTTTACTAAAAAAATCCCAGGAGTCCTTTGAAATGTGTTATGTTACATAACTTTTCAACTCGATCCTATCCCTTTTTTTGAGAAGCCATGATAGTGTGGCAATGGACGATCTCTTCCAACCGCTTTCTTGTAGCAAAGCACATTCCAGGGAAAACCAACGTAATAGCGGAGAAACTCAGTAGGTTCATTCTGATGCCTCTCAAGTGGTCTTTCAGTCAGTGGTGGAGAAAATTTCCACCATTGGGAGCTAACTATGATGCAGTCTCTATGCATCTCCCCACAACAAATGCAGCAGGTACTTTGCCTTAACCCCCCTTCAGGGGAAGTCACTGAGAAATGCTATAGTCCACATTTGGCCCTCTGTTCTCCTATGTGCCAATCCACCAGTACCTTTAATCCCAAAATTCTTACAGAAAGCAAGTCAGTTGAAGAGCTCAGTCACCCTCATTGCCCCTTTCTGGTCTTGCCAGGTATGGTTCCCCTTCCTTTGGTCATCTTCATTATTCTCCCTGAATACTGGACCCAAGTCCAGACCTTCTGTCCCATCCTTCAGGGATGCATCATCCCAGCCCTCAAGCTAATTGCATGGTTCCTCCAGTTCTGTTAATAGCCAGACAGTGCAGGCTTTCTTCCCCAATATGGGCCATACTATTATCTTTGCAGAAAGATTCCACCAAAAGGATTTAGAAGAGAAAATGGAAAATATTTTCTTTTTGGCTTTTGCAAAACAACTGCCCCTGCCTCTGCTCTACTAGATTTTCTAGCTTCTTTCTTTTTGTAGAATGCTTTGCCTTCAATGGATGATGCATAGAAAACAAACAGAGCAAATTGCAACAATTATTTAGGCCAAACTGTACAAAAAAAAAAAAAAACTCTGTAAAGCAATACTGCATTGTACAAGTTAGAAGAAGATGCACAGGTTTGTATTATTACCTGCTAGTATTTGATGTAAAAATTTGTTGAAAAAGTATCGAGTCTTTAAGATTAATAATATTACTGCACAAAACAATAGGCAAAGTACACAAGACACTTCTGGTTCCTCAGTGCTTAACCAGAGGTTACACGAACTACACTGAACTCCCTAAAAGGCTCAAAGACTTGGTCAGCTGTGCATCAGTGATTAAAAAGTGTAAAGCTGTCATTAGTTTAAGATACTGTACACACAGGCGCACATTGCAGCACAAGCTACTGCATCTGCATAGGCATATGTGGTATGATATCCTGATCACTTGAAAATGTTCCTGAATAATTTAGAAGACTGAAGTGAAAAAAGAAACAATTCAATAACACCATACCATGTATACAGATGTTTGGGTAGAACTTTCCCTACATTTTTTGTGTTTTCTTTTCTTACAAGCAATGTAACTCTCCACTATATTAACATGCAGAAGTGAGGTGTCATAGTGATCATGTAGCACCATTATGACTGCATAGATTTTCACCATTTCTTTTCTGAGTGGAAAGTGTTCAAAAATATTTGGCTGAACAGGTCCAGTACAAAAGAACAAATCATCAAATGGCTGTACCTAAGGTTTAGAGTTTATAATATAAATTAAAAGGAGGTGTAGGGGTTTACCCCATAGTGCTTTTTTATTTGTACGCTGTGTGCTTTTTCTTTCAAATGTGTATGTAACTATCCTACAAGCAGTAATAATTTGTATACGTAACATGCATATACTTAGGTGCTATAATCATTGTTAATGCTTTGTTTTGTGAAATTTTAATGCTATTTATAATATTGTTCTGCAATCAATGTAAGATTCTCTTTTGTTTGTATCTTAGAGCTTTGTTTTGTGGAATGTGCACAAGATGTTTATACTGTTATCCTATAATTAATCAGTATAATATTTTCTTTCATTTCTATGTATCATAGAGCCTTTCTCCCTGGGAATTTGCTGAAAAGGAAGTTGAACTACCCCGTTACTAAATGCAAATAAATAAATAATTATGCACATGCTTAGGATTAAGAGTTTTACTCTAAATAAATACATAATAGTAGTTTAACTCTAAATAAATATATAATAGTAAATAAAATAAACAGAGCTTCTTGGCTAGTTTGCCATCCTTTTCTATATCAGCTGATGTGCTTGTTAATCTGAAGATCTAACCATGTTCCAATTTCAGTGAGCTGTGACATTTAAAGACAGACATTCATGCATGACTGCTTCCATTTCTACATAACGGAAAAGCTGAAAGTAAAAAGTGGCCTTGTGAAGACTATATAAGTTACCAACCATCTTCTAGATACTATGAAGGTTTTTCATAAATTTGTTCTTTTCAGTAAGGGAAGAAGCACATAGCATCATTAATTTTATTGACTGTAGCAGGAATATCCAATGACAAAGATGTGGAAATCTATAATTTTAATAAAAACCTTACAATACAAATAGGATTTTATGAAATTATGTTTTAAAACCCTCACTTCAAAAATAACTAACATGCAAGTCTGATAGAAGCAAAACCCTACATATATATATATATATATATATATATATATATATATATATATATATATATATATATATATATATATATATATATTGGGACCATTTCTAGCTCTTTTGTAGTTCACTGTTTAAAATCCGCCTCTGGGCGTTTTTTTTTCTGGCTGTACTGCTCAGACAAGCTCCACGTGGGTTTACAGAGTGGTCCTAGCAGTAGAGAACTCAGAAAAGCGACTACCTTCTGGATTTAAGTATCTTTGCTATTTTTTCACTTGAAATAGCTTCTGTAGCTTACCTTGAACTAGCCTGAACTGTTTTTTAACTGATTGCTGCATTATTTTAAAATCTGCACTTAAAGTTACATTTTAGTCGAATTTGATCGAAAGTTTGCTTGTTTGTTTGTTTAATTTAACTGTGGAGGCTGCCCACTAAAGTGCGCTAGTCTGTGCAACTAATTTATCACTGTTTCTGCATTTTCTGTGTGTTTCTACCAAAAAAACAAAAAAATAATCCTTGTTTTCCTGCCTTCCTCGACTAGTTTAGACCAGTTTACAGGCATTGCTGTATTCTGGGCTGTGGTGTAGTTCCTGTGTTGTCCATTACCTTACTTGGATAGAAGGAAGTTTCTTTGCTCACCAGTGGGAGTGGGGAGCCTTGAGCAGCCTACCTGTCCTTGGGAGAAGTGACCTCAGCACAAGAAGCTGTAGTAATTTGTTGTTTGGCACCATTTCTAGCTCTTTTGTAGTTCACTGTTTAAAATCTGCCTCTGGGCGTTTTTTCTGGCTATACTGCTCAGACAAGCTCCACGTGGGTTTACAGAGTGGTCCTAGCAGCAGGGAACTCAGAAAAGTGACTACCTTCTGGATTTAAGTATCTTTGCTTTTTTTCACTTGAAATAGCTTCTGTAGCTTACCTTGAACTAGCTTGAACTGTTTTTTAACTGATTGCTGCATTATTTTAAAATCTGCACTTAAAGTTACATTTTAGTCGAATTTGATCGAAAGTTTGCTTGTTTGTTTGTTTAATTTAACTGTGGAGGCTGCCCACTAAAGTGTGCTAGCCTGTGTAACTAATTTATCACTGTTTCTGCATTTTCTGTGTGTTTCTACCAAAAAAACAAAAAAATAATCCTTGTTTTCCCGCCTTCCTCGACTAGTTTAGACCAATTTACAGGCATTGCTGTATTCTGGGCTGTGTTGTCCATTACCTTACTTGGATAGAAGGAAGTTTCTTTGCTCACCAGTGGGAGTGGGGAGCCTTGAGCAGCCTACCTGTCCTTGGGGCAAGTGACCTCAGCACAAGAATAGTAATTGGTTGTTTGGGACCATTTCTAGCTCTTTTGTAGTTCACTGTTTAAAATCCGCGTTTGCACAGCTTTACGCGGTTGTGCGCATAGCGCAGCGCCGGTTAAACAAGGTTAAACTTTTTCTGGCTCCGCCAAGTGTGCTCTTCAAATCTTCCCTTAAGGAAGCTCTACTCTTAGTATAACCAGACTCACTGTATTATAAGCCTAGCACTTGTTCTCAATACTTCTCTACTAAGTAAGCACTCTCGTACTAAGTAAAGCACTACATCTACTTACCACCCCTGTGAATATCCACTTCCCTTAAAGGTATACCACTCCCTTATACTGTTCTAGCATGTCGAGTGGTAGATTACTGGCGTCATCTCCAGTTCTGCTGGTCAATCTGGGTATCTTGAGACAATGCTACAATTGTCTCATGTACACAGACAACCCTCTCCTCCTCCCAACAAACACAAATACATGTGAGAGATGCAACTATATAGCCAAACTGGAGGCTGAACTCTCTCAACTCAGGGCTGGCATGACCAGACAGGAGGAGATGGCAACCACACACACACAACAATCCCAGTCCCACATAGACCTACCACAACTGCAAACCAAACACATAAAAATACAAAGACATACTCGGAGGCTCTAATAAAAAACTTACCAAAACAGCAGAGGCTCCCAAAGCAGACATCCAAAAATCCACCACCTCAAAACAAAACACATGCAACACATACTTCAATAAATCAGTGTGTCGACCAATCGCAGCCCTTAAGGCCAAACACCTTGCCTGATACACTAGTAATAGGTGACTCCGTAGTCAGACACACTGATGTCCCACTGACCAGGCTGAACAAGGAGAAGGTGACTGTGAGCTGTCTATCGGGAGCTAGGATCCGCCACATAACACACGCACTCAGGTTACTCCAAAGCAAGTACAAATATGACTCCGTTATTGTCCATGCTGGTGTGAATGACCTGAGACGTACCTCCCTGGACTACATGAAAAGAGACATAGAGGAGCTCTCCGATTATGTAGCCCAGGCTGGTATGACCCTGACCCTGAGCAGCATCTTGCCCTCACCAAGAATGATACCACAATACAAAGACAAGATGATCAGCTTTAACAATTGGCTAGAGTACTAGTGTCATTCTAAGGGGATCAATGTCTGTCTGCCTGGGATTATATGTTGGACAAGCCACGCTGCTTTGCAAGGGATGGCTTACACCTGTCACCACTGGGCTTCCTGATATTGGCTAAGGCTCTTGCCACCCCCATAGTGCCTTTTTTAGGCAAGGCTCAAAAGACAAACCCACCTCCTTAGAAAACAAAAATGGAAAAAAACTAAGGGTAATGCTGCTCAATGCCAGAAGTCTAAATCTCAAGATGCAGGCACTTGATGCACTCCTCAGCATGGCGAACATCGATGTCTGTGCAGTAACTGAAACCTGGTTCAAGGCTCCTGAGAGCACCCCAGCGCTACCAGGCTATACCTCATATCATGCTTTTCGGCCCCAAAACCCGGGCCGAACCACAAAGGGAGGGGGAGTGTCCATATTCATAAAGGACACCCACACCTCCAGGTTAGTAGCAACACATGAAGCATCAGAGACCATACAGGTGCAACTAACCATAGGCAAAACTGCTATACAACTGGTAGCATGTTACAGACCACCCTCCCAATCTCAAGAACCCCACTCAGCCTTCCTGAAGACATTGGAGGATATGAATGTATCACAAAATACCATCATACTGGGAGACTTCAACTACTCAAACATAGATTGGGTACATTATTCTAGCCCTAATACCCTAGCCCAAAGGTTCCTGCAATTCATAAATTCAAATGCACTGGAACAACTAGTCACCTCTCCCACTAGGGGAGATAATGTACTAGACCTGATCATCACAAACATGGGGACAAAATGCTCCACACCGGAAGTATACCCCTCACTAGTGAGATCTGACCACAAACTAATCACCCTGGATATACATATCCCACCTCCACCCCCAGCACAAAAGACCACAGTGAAAAACTTCTCAAAAGCAGACTTCACTCTTCTTAAGACTGAGATGGTATCCTTTAAGCCCACTGTGCCAGTGGATACCACATCCCACAATGCCGAATCCTTCACAAATGCTTTCTATGGACATCTCCAAGAATGCATGGATCATGCAATCCCAAACAAATCCAAGTCCCTCTCCACCAAATGTAAGCATCCTGTCTGGTGGACCTCAGCCATAAACAAATTGTATAACAAAAGAAGGAAGGTACTGCACGTCAGAGCGAAATCCCGTGAAGGGAAGACATCTCTGATCAACATTAGCAGAAAACTACATTCTCTCATAAAAACATCCAAGGCAAACTTTGAGAGAAAAATCGCCAAGGACACTAAAGATAACCACAAAGCCTTCTTCAGCTATGTTAGAAACCTGGGCGGAAACCCTCAGATATGCTCAGAGTTGGTTCACAACAACAAAAAATACACTGAACCCACAGATATTGCTAACATTCTGGCTGACAGGTTCAGTGCAAATTTCTCCCCTCCTTCACCCCCAAAAGAAGAAATACTTATCCCAGCTGAATGTAATCTCCCTGTCATCTCAGATGTCCAAGTGAGAACCGCCCTAAACAAAGCAAAAAACACAGCATCAATGGGACTTGACGGTATCCCGGGGTGCGTGTTATGTGACCTCCAAGAGGAGCTAAACCCACACATAAAAATGCTATTTAACCTTAGCCTTACTTCGGGATATGTACCTGAACACTGGCGTACAGCAACAGTGGTCCCACTCCACAAGGGGTGTGCCTCTACAGACCCTGGAAACTACCGCCCCATAAGCTTAACTAGCCTGGTCTGCAAAGCTATGGAAAGAATCATTATGGAACTCATAAAGTGAGACATAGGGGACCTACAGACACTTGACCCCACCCAGTTCGGCTTTGTAAAGGGCAGATCCTGCCTTTTAAACCTAGTTGACTTTTTCAAAACAGTCACTAGAGCCATTGATGAGGGCAAAGCAGTCCATACAGCATACCTGGACTTGGCTAAGGCCTTCGACACAATACCCCACTCAGGCATCATAGATAAGCTAAACAGCTTAAAAGTAAACCCTTATGTCACTAGATGGGTTGCAAACTGGCTAAAGGACAGAACCCATAAAGTTAAAATCGCTGGAGCAATGTCAGACTCAAAGCCAGTCACAAGTGGTGTCCCACAGGGATCTGTCCTGGGACCCCTCTTGTTCGGCATTTATTTCTCAGATGTTAAAGCAAACATGGGAGGGCTGTGGCTGACAAAGTTCGCAGATGACTGCAAACTAGACGCCATAGTCGATACACCAGCAGACACATACATCCTATAAAAAGGCCTCACTGAAACGGACAACTGGTGCCTTAGTCACGGCCTTAAACTAAATGCCAAAAAATGTATAGTCATCCCTTTTGGAAAAAACAAAGTACCCACAAATTATCACATAGACAGCAACCCACTGAGTACAGAAAAAGTAATCGGAGACCTAGGGACCCAAGTAGACAGCGACCTCTCATTTGACACCCACGTTGCCAAAGTGGTTAGAAAAACATTCTACCTTGCACACCTCATCATGAAGGGATTCACATCCAGATCCAAGGATGTCATTGTACCCCTATATTCCTCCCTCATCAGACCCATGATTGAGTACAATGCCCCATTTGGTATGTACCTCACCCGGCATTTGCAACAGCTGGAGAGACCACAAAAGTACCTCACCAAGAGGATCAAGGGTCTCCAACATATGTCTTATTCTGCCAGACTAAAGAAACTTCAGCTCTATTCAATAGCATACCGCCTGCTCAGAGGTGATCTCTGCCTGACGTACAAGGCCATGTCCAATCAGGATCTGATGGACATGCTCCACCTCAAAAAATCCAAATCCATCAGGACCACGAGAGCTAAAGACTTAAATCTCGGCACAAGTATGAATAGGACATGCTGGAGGGATAGATTCATAACCCAGAGGCTTCCCATGCTTTGGAACAGGATCCCAGTTCGTATTAGGCAGAGCCCCTCACTGACTCTCTTCAAGAGAAATCTTGATGAGTGGATGGGAGATCATAAGTTTACCCCAGGGGTCACATCTGTGTCACTACTAGACAGGGGCACAGTAAACTAATTCTATTATATAAGGGGACCTTCATTGTGTCACTACTAGACAGAGGCACAGTATTCTGGATTTATTCTGTACATTTTTGTACCATTTCATGAGGTGGCAAAAGCCACATCACTATGGCTAGGCTTAAAAATGCCCCAGGGCAGATAGCCTAGTACTATACTATAAAACTATATATATATATATATATATATATATATATATATATATATATATATATATATATATATATATATATAGCAACCTCAGGGTTATTTACTCTTGGAAGAAGTTAAAAGTAGTTGGGGGGAGATGGGGCTTGGGGTAGTCTTCCCACTTAGCACAACTGTATATCAAAAGTTCCTTTCAAAACCAGGATTTAAACACTTCTGTACTGAATAAATCTGATTTTTGAGTGATTAGACTTGAGAAACTGATCCATTCATTTACGTGATTGAACAGTTGCTCCTCCTAATTTAAACACTAACAAAGTGTCAGTAGCTAATGGCCTTTTCCTTGAGATGTCAATAGAATGCATTTATGTTTTAAAATTGTATTCTGTCTTATTTATATTCATAGCTGGAGCCATATTGATCAATACCTGTTCCTTTGGAAGTCTCAGTATGAAGTTTCAATTCTTTACATGATTGTGCTGTCATCCGTCTAAAGGAAGTAGGCAGTACTGGCTAGTAGCAGCAGCCCATTTGTGATATGTCAGTACCATATTTGATCCTTTGACAAAATTAATGATAGAAAGTGAGTTCTGGGATCAGCACCATACCCATTTTAAAATTATATTAGTTGTGTCAAGTACACATTTAATTTTAAATGACCAATCCTTTGTGACAAGTTGGTTTGTTATGTTGATGTTCTTGGGAATAAATTATTTGAAGACTGAGACTTATAGAATGTCAAGGCTTTGTGTTAGTTCTATGCACCCTGTTTTATCCTAACACAGTGAACGTTTGTGTTTTCTTTCTTGTCCCATAATTTCTTTTCTTTTCTTTACCAGGTTTTGGAAAGTTGGGGAATGTCCATGATTGACAGCCAGTTTGACATTCTTACCGAAATGCTAGGATTCAAGGAAGGCATGCTGAGTTACATTGATTTCCTGACAGCATTTGAAGGTCAGTGAGCATTTAACTAGAACATGCATTTGTAGACTATTTATTTTCCTCGTTTTTTTTTTTTTTTGCAAACATTTATTGATTCATAAAAATACGTAATACAGAATCGGAATTGCCTAGACATAGTAAGGCTTTGCTGAGTCTAATTATGGTGGCTGCCGAAAAAGCAATTACTAGAAAATGGAAATCAAAGTCAAAAGCAACTGTACTAGAACTAGTGAATATAGCAACAGAGATAAAACAACTGGAATTGAGATCTTTAGAAATGGGTAGGAGCAAATTACATAGGAATAAATGGGAATGGAGGGAACTAGACATACAGGGGGAGGAATGAGGTTTAAAAGAAGGCAGAACTTGAATGAGCTATTTAGTGTTTGACTGACAATGATTGGGTAGAATATAAGTGATGTATAAGTAGCATAAACGATGTAGCCTAGGAACAACCCTGTGCAGAGCAAAATCTTCAGCATCAAAAATTCAAACAGACCAAACATGATAGTTGTATTGAGTTCACAAATCACAAATCCTTAGTAAAATCCAAGCATTTTATTAGACACAGGAAATAGTTAAGCACTTTTGCCAAAAGGCTTCCTCAGACAATATACACACCATGAATCACTGCTCACCTTATATATATATATGTGACAATTAGTTAATTGATAAAATTAAGATAAATGACATCATAGTAATTTTTTTAAAGTCACGGCCTAACTTGGTAAAAAAAACATATTAATACACATATATGTGACATTATTAAAACTTTTGTTATAACTATATCAAAAGACAAATACACAAACAATTGTAAAACAGAAATATAAATAAGCTTATATGTAAAAAGTTTTTTTTAAATTCAGCCAACAATCAATCTCCTATTCTTAGGAACAGGTTTTATGGGAATTTTATCACTCAAGCCTGGACTAACATGTGCCTGGAGTTTAATAATCCATTTAATCTCATTTCTTTCAGTAAAATTTCTGACATCTCCCCCCCTCAAACTGGGGATATTTGCATAAAGAACCATGAATTTAAAGGTGTGCATGCTATCTGTTTCCAAGACATGTTTGGATAAAGCATTAGTGCTTGACTTAATACGTATTTGATATATATGTTCCCTTATCCTGTTCCTGAGCCTTCTGTCGGTTTTACCAACATAGAAGGCAGGGCAACAGGTGCATAGTGCGAGATAAACAACATGCTCAGTGTTGCAATTGGCAGCTACATCAAATACGTAACACTGAGAAGTAACTGGATGGACAAACATATTAAAATTACAGATATAGGAACAAAAATTACAATTATTGCAAGGGGCCGTGCCTTGGTTATGGGTGACATCACTGTAGGTTTTCATAGTTTTTGGATAACACAGAATTCTATGAAGATTTTTCTTGTTTTTAAATAAAAATTGTGGATGTTCACCTACAACATCTCTAATCTGAGGGTCCACAGTTGGAACTTTCCAATGCTTATAAATAATTTCTTTAACTTGGTCAAGATCATGTGTCAGAACCTGTGAGTTTGAATTCTGCTGTTGTGGTTAACAATGTGGTAGACAATGTTAATGAAAACACTGAGATTCTTACTACTAGTTCTTCTGCCAATGTTAGCAATATTCCTGATATATCAACTTCTGTCATTAATAATGGTGATGTTGATGTAAGTGCAGGATGTATTAGTACTAATATTAATAGAGAACATGACCCAATTAACAACTATACTGTTAATATTCCCTCAACATCTGTTAACCTTAATCCCCCTACCTGTGAACCTGTAGTAAGAAAGAAAACATCACCACCTCTTTGTGAATCAGGATCGACACACCTTCCTCCTTTCCCAATAACCGATATTCAAAGCAGGGGAAGGAGTCGATCCATGAGCAGGGGGAGACAGAAAAGGAAAGCCTCTGGTGGAGAATAGAAAGGTCACACTCTGAAGAAGATGTGGGAGAGGTTAGCACCACCATAGTATGGAACATATCACATAGACCCCTAGATAGAAATGAGACAGAAGTGTTAAATAGGGGTCTATCATTTATACCTACTGCTAATAGTGATTTAACAGATACTATTTTAGATACTAAACTTTTTGTCCATAATGTACAATTGAAACTACTTTTCAAGAATGAAGCCAGTAATGTTCATATCCCACGTTTTCACAAACCTAGTGTATTTGTTCCCAACCACCATCCCCTCCTGGATGCATTTTGTAAAATGGTAGAAAAAGATGTTTACAATTTATATAGCCACTCTCATAATAGAACGAAGAGAGGCAATTTACTATATAGGCAAAGAACAGCCTTACAAAGACTTAAAAATGATAGGAACATCATTATTAGGCCAACTGATAAAGGCGGGCCTGTAGTAGTGATGGATATGGTTGAGTATAACTCTGGTATGAATGAAATGCTTGGTGAGATTAAGTTTTATATGACTATGTCCTTACAAGAAGGCCAGACTTATGTAGTAAGGATCTATAATACTTTAGATGACCTAAGCAAAAGTGGAATTATTAGTAAAGAACTGTTTGATTTTTTTTTCTGGGTTGAGAATCCATTGATACCTACCATTCAAGGCCTACCAAAGATACACAAGGACCCAATCTACCCCCCAATGAGACCTATTGTAGCTGGTAGGGGTTGGGTCACTGAGCCTTTATTGGTGTACATAGAGAAAGTTTTAAGGTCTGTAGTTGATTTGAATTTGTTCATTCTCAGAGACACTAAACAATTTTTGTTAGATCTCTATAATAGAATGGAATTAATACAGGATGCTCTCCCTTATTTTTTTAGTGACAATGGATGTCAAATCACTTTTTACAGTCATCCCTAACCAAAAAGGTTTAGAATGTATCCACAAGTACCTTACACAATATACTGATTTTGCAACTGCTAAAGGAGATTTGTTGTGTTTGTTGTTAGAAACAGTGTTGGAGAAGAACATTTTCTTGTTCAATGATGACTTGTTTATACAAAAGGATGGCGTAGCTATGGGCACATCATGTGCCAATAGCTACGCCAACCAACTGATGGCTATTTGGGAAAAGGAGCATTTGTTTCCTTTACCAAGGTACAAGAAGTGTGTTGTTTTCTATAGATGTTTTGTGGGTGATCTCTTTTTCCTATGGACAGGAAGTAAGAGCGAGTTGAATATCTTCTTTGAAGAAATTAACTCCCTCACAGAATATTTAAAATTTACTAAGGCTGAATCGATCCATAGGATTACTTTTTTGGATGTTTACATAGAAAGACTGAGTAATGGTAAAATGAATACCGGTGTTCATAGGAAATCCTGTTACAGGAACACCTTGTTACATAGAGGGAGTATGCACACAAATTATGTCTTTAATAATATTATTAAAGGACATGCCATTCGAGCTTTTAGACTCAATCCTACACAAGAGGGATATGAAAAGGAACTGGTTAATCTGAAAAATAGATTACTAGCTAGGTCATATAATATGTGTGAAATTTCTAATGGTTTTCGAAGTATTGAACAGTCCAGGTATGATAAAGCGTGTCCTTATTTTTCTGACATTGGCAGTGATAAGTACTCCAGTAGACATAGTTCTTCACAGTTAACTAACTATGCTAGCTTATCTCAAAAAATTTCTTTATTTTATACACATGATCTTGACCAAGTTAAAGAAATTATTTATAAGCACTGGAAAGTTCTAACTGTGGACCCTCAGATTAGAGAAGTTGTAGGTGAACATCCACAATTTTTATTTAAAAACAAGAAAAATCTTTATAGAATTCTGTGTTATCCAAAAACTATGAAAACCTACAGTGATGTCACCCATAACCAAGGCACGATCCCTTGCAATAATTGTAATTTTTGTTCCTATATCTGTAATTTTAATATGTTTGTCCATCCAGTTACTTCTCAGTGTTATGTATTTGATGTAGCTGCCAATTGCAACATCGAACATGTTGTTTATCTCGCACTATGCACCTGTTGCCCTGCCTTCTATGTTGGTAAAACTGACAGAAGGCTCAGGAACAGAATAAGGGAACATCTATATAAAATATGAATTAAGTCAAGCACTAATGCTTTATCCAAACACGTCTTGGAAACAGCATGCACACCTTTAAATTCATGGTTCTTTATGTAAATATCCCCAGTTTGGGGGGGGGGGGTGTCAGAAATTTTACTGAAAGACATGAGATTAAATGGATTATTAAACTCCAGGCACATGTTAGTCCAGGTTTGAATGATAAAATTCCCTTAAAAACTGTTCTTAAGAAATGGAGATTGATGGTTGAATTTTAAAAAAACTTTTTACATATAAGCTTATTTATGTTTCTGTTTTACAATTGTTTGTGTATTTGTCTTTTGATATAGTTATAACAAAAGTTTTAATAATGTCACATATGTGTGTATTAATATGTTTTTTACCAAGTTAGGCTGTGACTTTAAAAAAATTTACTATGATGTAATTTATCTTAATTTGATTAATTAACTAACTGTCACATATATATAAGGTGAGCAGTGATTCATGGTGTGTATATGGTCTGAGGAAGCCTTTTGGCGAAAGCGCTTACCTATTTCCTATGTCTAATAAAATGCTTGGATTTTACTAAGGATTTGTGATTTGTGAACTCAATACAACTATCATGTTTGGTCTGCTTGACTTTTTGATGCTGAAGATTTTGCTCTGCACAAGGTTGTTCCTAGGCTACATTGTTTATTCTACTTATTTATCTATTTGCAACTGGCCTAGGAGCATCAATTTCTTGGTGGTTCTCTTTGTTATTATTGTTTATATAAGTGATGTATGTTTACAAATAGGATTGTGTCAGTATGATTTGTGATTTAAAGTACTTGCAGCTAGGATTGTATCAATATGATTTGCTTTCATTTATATAAATGTATGAATGCCTATGTCATAATAGATAATTCAATAAAGATGTTTCTTGTTTACAAAAAAAAAAAAAATTGACCAGAAAAAGAAGGTAGCAGGCCCAGTTTCGAACCCTCTTGATGGAGGTGGCTTTACCTATTTTGACCTCCTGGGTTCTATCAGTGAACCAGATGGCTATCCAGCAGGAGATGAAATGGTTTAGACCTAATTTAGTCAGCTTGTCTATAATGCCTGAGTGGAGTATTATATCAGAAGCCTTGGCCAGGTCGAGGTAAGCTGTGTGTACAGTCTTGCCCTCATTCACAGCTTTGGTGACCCTCTCAAAGAAGTCCACCAGATTTAAGAGGCATGACTTTCATTTAACAAAGCCAAACTGTGATGGGTCCAGAGTTTGCGGTTTACTTATGTCTTCTTTTATCATGTCCATGAGGATTCTTTCCATAGTCTTACATGTGAAGCTGGTTAGACGTATAGGCCTGTAGTTACCCGGAATGGTGGATGGACCTTCTTTGTGAGGTGGAATGACTGTAGCCATCTTCTATTCCTTGGGCACAGAACTGATAGTAGGCATCAGGTGAAAAATAATTCAAGAAAACCAGAGAGGTCATGCTTCATGTTATATAGTAACCATCCTGGGATGTTATTAGGACCCATTGATACAGTGTTTTTGGCTTTGGAAAGTGCATTGAAGACCTGTTCCCTAGTAATGGTTGGGGGAATTATGGTCTGCGATATTTTCTTTCGACTATCTGGGGGTATGGGGGAGTAATTTGAGCTGAACCTGTCAGCCAGAAGGTTGGCAATAGCCTACAGTTCACTGTGGGTGATGCCATTTGCAATAAGTTCTGCACATTGTTGCATATTTTCCTTAAGGTTATGGACATAGTTATAGAAAGCTTTGTGGTTGTCCTTTGCCTGAGAAGCTATTATTCTTCAAATGTAGCACTGAAGTATTAATTAACCCTCTTAGTTTCTTGTTTAGATAGGTCAGGGTGTTTTTGTTTGTTGAGCTTTGTTCCTCCTACTCTTGGCCACAATTTTTTTCTTTTGTTGCATATCTGATTGATACTGTAATTCCACCAGGGTGGTTTGTCTTTTGAGTATGGCTTAATTCTTAACACAGGTGGGCACAGGTCACTCTGTACAACTATCCGTATGGTTGTACAGGGATTTTGTAAATAGCTCTGCATATGCTATGGTGATTACTTGGATTGAGGTGCTTGGAATTTAGCCAGGGTGTCACTTAATAGAGAGGGAGATTAGGTTTGGAATAGTTTCTAAAGGATATTGGTTTCGATGGGTCCCTGGATTTATTTATTTATTTTTTAACAGGAAACATCTTTATGGCATTAGTGCATATGACATAGGCAATCATATACTTTTATAAATGAAAACAAACCATACTGACATAATTTTAGTTGCAAACATTATACATCAAATACCACATTGACATAAATTTAGTTGAAAACATGATACATCACTTATGATCTATCCAGCCATTGTCAGTCAGACATTACATAGCTCATTCAAATCCTGCCTTCTTTTAAATATCATTTCTCCTCTGTATGTATTATTCCCACAATTCCCATTTTATTCTATGTAATTTGTTCCTACCCTTTTTTAAATATCACAGTTCCAGTTGTTTTATCTCTGTTACTATATTTACCACCTCTAGTAAAGCTGGTTAGATTTTGATTTCTATTTCCTAATAATTGCTTTTTGGCACCCACCATAATTAGACTCATCAAGGCCTGACTATGTGTAGGCAATTCCAATTTTGTATCATGGCTCAAATAAATCATTGTCTTAGTTACACCAGTTTGCTCACCCAGTATCTCTGACAGAGCAGTCTATAGGGAATCTTTAAAGTCTGGCAACTCATTACTGTCCCTGAAAATATGTTCCCAATTACCTCTTCCTTTCCCATCACACCTCCAACATTTGCTGTCTACCTAAGGAAAGATTCTTTGGAATCTACTTGGGGAATAAAATACCTATGTAAACACTTCCAAGCAAAGATCCTACATCTTCTAGACTTTGCTGCATATTTGGGAGACACATTGTTTCTTTATGAATTGCTTATCCAGTCTCTTTTCCAAATCCTTTCTAACCTCCTCTGGTTGATTTTTATAGTTACCATGCAATATTTTGAATGCTGTACTAATTATTCATTTTTCAATAGCAGCTTATGTTCTAGATTCTCATAAAACCCTGCCAGCGCTGGTCTTTCACTTAGGATCCCCTTATTTCTTTTTTTTTCCTATACTCTGATATCTGTCCTTGACAGAGAAGGTAATCTCTAGCCTGCAGTCTAAATAAATTAGACTCTCTTCTCATTCTGTTGTCTTTCCCTTTCCAGTACCTTGGCTGTTTTGCCAGTTTCTCCACAAAATTCCAGCCCCCTCTTGCCTATTTTCTGTATCCCTAATTGCAGTCATCCCTATCAGCAGACTCTCCTTTCTCCATTCCCTTGTTTAATTAGTTCTTAGAATACTTAATGGTCTGCATCCAAAATCCCAGTCCCACATTGTTTCTTGAGCTTCCCCCTTATTTCATTATCCTCCCTTTCTACTTTGAATTATAGGTTTTTGATTGTGCTATGTATAGGAACCTTAACTGTGTAGCTTTGAAATTCCCCTTCAAATTGGGTAATCCCAAACCGCCTTGTTCAACTAGAAGAATCAGCTTATCCCCTTTGACTCTTGCCATATTCCCCTCCTAGATAAAATTCTTCAGCTCTTTATTAATTCCTATCCACAATTTTCCTCTGGTTGATAAAAACATGACTTGTGTATAAAACTAAAGAGACTAAAAACATTTTAAATGATTGTATCTTGCTACCCATATCCACATCATATAACAGAGCTCCCAGTTTCTCGGTTTTTGTATTACCTTTTTAGTCTCTTCCCACATGCCATAAGCTGCCACACTAGAATCCTTTTTAATCCCTACTCCTAAGTACTATATTTTATCTTGTTCTCATAAATATGGATATTGCTGAACCAGTTTGTGTGTGGATACATAATTTACAGCTACTGCCTTTGTTTTAGCTTCATTCATTTTGTATCCAGAAAATATTTGTAACTGTCCCAAAATGTTCCACAACGCTGAAATGTCCTTTTCTGATTTTATCAAGTATAAAATAATATCATCTGCAAATAGAGCCAGCGTTTCTTGACTACCATACTAATTATATCCTTGAATTTCTGAGTCTCTTCTTTTCTTTGCAGTGATTCTAAATATAGTGCAAATAATAAAGGGGAAAGAGGACCCCTGCCTGGTTCCTTTTTTTCTAAGAGAAATTATGAGAGAGGAACCCACCCACTTTAATTTATGCCTCTGATCCTTCATATATCCTTCTAATCAACCATATAATTTTATCGGGGAATGCAAATGCTTCTACTGCCCTGCTGATAAACTCCCAGTTTACTCTGTCAAATGCTTTCTCTGCATCAAGACCTACCAGCAACAGTGGTATTGTCTTACATTCAGCTTCCCTCTAAATCATCAGTGTTCTGTTAGTGTTGTGAAATATTTGCCTGCCCTCCACAAAACCACATTGATCCATATCTATCAATTTTGGCATCATCTTTACCATTTTTTTAGCCGTTATAGACATAAACACTTTAAAATGGACCTGTATGAAGCTGGATCTGATGGGTCTTTAGCCTCTTTACGTATTACAGACATCACTGCTTTTTTCCAGGATGTTGATGCCTTTCCTCCTCTTAAAATACTGTTAAACACAATCTTCCAAATCTTTATAATTTTTTTCCCTTGTAGCTTCCAAACTTTCACAGGATTGCCGTCTACTCCTGGGGACTGTCCTCTGGATTAGTTATACATCACTATTTTTATCTCATCTCCTCCTATCTTAACTGTTATTAATTTATTTATTTTATTTATTTATTTTTATTTTATTTTCGGTTTGATTACCGGGGAAGTCCACTGGGCCAGAACGTGCCCATTTTCAGTGGAGGCACAGGGAGAAAAGCTCCATAAGCAATAGAATGCAATAATGGTTACATAATGTTAAAAGTAAAATACATGTATAAAATTCATACAGTCAGGAAATGCAAAATGCATAAAATGTACATCATAAAACACAGTTAACAGATAATAGAGAACACAGTTTACAGGTATTTCCATTCAGCACAGCATGATCAACTGTCTGTAATATAAAGATCTGAGGTTTCTTGTGTTTTTACATTAGAAGGGGGGTCAGTTAGCATGCAAATGTTTTAGTTAAATAAGGTAAAAAACTTGCTATGCAGACAATAGAAAGACTGTGATATTTACAATATTTACAAACTTGGAGTCAAGTGAGAGAAATTGCTTAATCAGTGACTGTCAGCTTAAGTCTATTTTAGGAGAATAGAAATAATAGTTTGAGGGTAATCAGTGACTGTCAGCTTAAGTCTATTTTAGAATAGAAATAATAGTTCGAGGGTAGAGTGGAGCAAGGAGTATGGAGAGCTCATTGGGGAAATTCGCTTGAATTTAGGTAGGGTGTAAGCAGGAACATTTCCGTTTGGATGACAGGTATGTGAAAAGTTGGGTCTTGAAGGTTTCTGAGTTTGGTATAGTCCTAAGTGAAGGAGGGAGAGAGTTCCATTTCTTACCAAGAGAGAAAGAAAGTAGAAGCTGGCCAACAGGACATTTGGGTTTGTGGATAGAGATTAAATTTTGGTGTTCAGATCTCAGAGATCTGTTTGGGATGTATGAGGGAAGGATGTTTGTTAAGGCTGGGCATTTATCTGGGTAGAATATTAATTTGTGAGCGGTGGTAAGTTGAAGATAGTCTAGGTGGTTAGAGAGTTCTAAACAGTTGAGTGGTTGTAGGGTAAGGCACTGGTGAGTAGATGTTTTGGATTTAGTTGCAAAGTTAGAGATCTTATTATAGCGAATTTCAAGTTTTGAGGTGTTGGAAGGAGACAGATTAGTTAGAAGAGGGGCTCCATATAGTAAAGAAGGTAGGTAGTTGCCAAGGTATGCCTAGATGAGTTGGAGAGAAAGAGGTTATTCCTATAGAGCATACCTAACTTTTGGTGGGTTTTCTTTATGTTTTGTTGTCTGTGGTTATCAAATTTAAGGAGTTAATCTATGGCAATGCCAAGAAGTTTTGCAGAAGGGACCACTTCTATAGCAGTGTTGGTTTGGCTTAGGACGTTGAAAGCATTTTTGTCATAAGAGAAAGCCCTGGTGGGAGGGAAAAGTAGTATTTTAGATTTATTTGAGTTGAGAGAGAGATGGTTTTGGTGCATCCAGTTCTCAGTAGTAGAAAATGCTATTTGGGTTTTATTCAGTAGTTCAGGAAGGTTAGAGGTGGCACAGACTAAAGTTGAGTCATCAGCGTATTGGATAACTGTTGTGTCAGGGATGACAGTGTGAGGGTTATTAATGAAGATGTTGAAAAGCATGGGTCTGAAGATGGACCCCTGGGGAATGCTGGTGGGTGTTGGCAAGAAGGAGGAGGTAGAGTTCTTCCATCTGACAGCTTGAGATCTGTCTGATAGGTAACTGGAGAACCAGGATAGAGTATTAGGGGAGAGATTAAGGTTGGCGAGATGAAAGAGAAGGTGTTTATGGGAAATGGTGTCAAATGCTTTAGAGAGATCTAGCAGTACTGTGGATACTAGAAGTCCAGAATCTTGGGCTTGATTGACTGTTTCTAGGAAGGATAGTAAGGCAGTTATGGTGCTGTGGCCGGGGCGGAAGCTGTGTTGGGTGGGTGTTAGGAGTTGATTCTGGGTTAAGAAAGGCATAGGTTGGTGGTGGACACACGTT
Source organism: Protopterus annectens (assembly GCF_019279795.1). NCBI lineage: Eukaryota > Metazoa > Chordata > Ceratodontiformes > Protopteridae > Protopterus > Protopterus annectens. Next base: position 1,138,167,788 of record NC_056745.1, read on the forward strand.
TCTAGAATTGGGGTGGAAATTGGAAATTGAGTCTCATCTACCTCTAACCTTGGTGTTTTTAATTCTTCCATAAAAATTTCCATGTGTAAGTTTTCTTGATCACCATATTTCTGTGCTTTATACAGACTTTCATAAAATTTCCAAAATATTTCTAGTACTTCTACAGGATCGCTTGTTACCTTCCTTGTTATAGGCTCCCTAAGCTTGGTGACAACCCTTTCTACTTTCTTTTGCATGAGTCGTTGCGCTAAATGTTATTGTGCTGTGGCGTTATTGTCAAAAAACAGTTGCTAAACAGTAATCTTTCTACACTAATGCATATTATCAAAGTAATCCCTTATTTACTGCATAGCATTTGGCAATTGCTCCTCTTCTTGTTCTGTGGGATTCCCCCTATTCTGCAGTACTATAATATTTGTCAGTCCCTCTGAATTATTCTTGTTACTTTCTAACCATATCTCTCTTTTATTTTCATCCTTTTTTAAACTCCACTTTAATTTTATCCCACTCCCTAGCCATATTCTCAGAATAATTTACTATCTTCTCTAATAACTCCTGAATAATTTCCACTACCCACTCCTTAAATTCCTCTCTCTTCAACCGATAGGTGGGAAAGCACTTGTGACTCATTTTTATTTCACTACCCTGTGTTTTTATTTTAGTTATTATTGGTGCATGATCTGAAATTATGTTATTGGGTGCATATCAAGACATCTGAGGTAGGTGTCTTCATTTGATCTTCAACCTTTAGGTTATGGAGCCGTATCGGATCTGACTCGGCAACATATCCAGCATCTGATCCAAGCTCAAAGCTCCTCCCCTTACCCATAATGCCCCTGTCTCCTTCCTCCCTTCAGATTTCGTTTGCCACCTGTAAAGTCCACATTGTGGTCTGAGCTCCCTGCTGTTGTTACTGTGGTAAATGTGCTTTTTAGGGTTTATTTTCTTTTTCCCTAGATAATATCTCTCTCTTCTCTTCTACCTCCCCTTTCGCCTGGTCACCTCAGACTGCTCCCCAACTCCCTCTGTTTCTGGTCCTGCCATCTCAGGGACAGCCTGCCACCACTTTGCCTTAGGAAACTTCCGCTTGGGAGCAGTAAGACTTTGGGAAGTCCTGCCCAGAGATCCCCACTGAGGAGACCCCTTGCAAATGTACGTGAAAAAGGAGGCACTTAGACTCCCCACTGGAGTCTCTTATGGAAGACACCAATTTGGAGGAAGAGGAAAGTTCCCACTGGTCACCCCCGCCAAGGATGTCTCCTTTGGAGACATCATGGAACTCCTCTGTCAGTGAGGGGGGGTGCTCTGCCCAGAAACCAACCTCAAATGAATCGGTGTTCCTCGAGGCATTTGGCGCAAGACCCTCTACTTCCTGGGTGTCCCCTACTGCAGATCATGTGGTGGACCTGATAACATCTCGGGCATGGAAGGAACCAGACATGGTGGAGCCCATCCCCAAATGCCCGGATAAAGTTTTGAGCCCCCGTTCAGATAGGTCACATTGGAATAAGGGGTCCCCAGTTGATGCCATGGTGGTAGCAACTGCCACTAGGAAAGAGCTCGCTCAGGAGAGCACTGCAGCTCATCCTCCGGACTGAGAGTCAAGGACAACGGACCACTTCAGGAAGTTGGTGTATGCTTCAGCAACCTTTTCTGTAAGAGTGCTGAATTACATGGCACATGTGATTTAGCTTCAGAGAGATCTAGTGAAGGAGATAACTGAGTTGACGCCACTGGAGGACAAGAAGTTTTCCGCTATTATGGCCGCTCTAAAGTCAGTTGCGAATACTTCTGTCTCTCTCCTCTCCCATGCTACCGAGGGAGCCGCTAGAGCAACTTGTACAGGTGTTGCCATCAGACGATATGCCTGGCTCCGGCTCTGTCAGTTCTCAGAACCTTTTAAAATGTCATTCACCAATCCCCTGTATGATGGTTCCTCCCTGTTTGGAAAGTTGGTACAAGAGACATTAGTTCAGAGTGAGAAGGATGGGAAGACTCTTGTCTGCCATCGGGATTTGCTTCTCCACCCCTCAATGATCCTTCTGTAGGAATCGGCAAGGGACTAAGAAGATGTGGTTCTGGAAATCTTAGACATTTCCCCGAGACACTCAAGACTCACCTTCCCCTGGGGGCAGAGATGAATATGATAGACATCACCCTAGAGGCAGGGAGGGTCTGAGAAATTATGGGTCTTGAGAACCTTTCTCAGACAGACCCATGCAGCAGCCCTGAAGGGTTGCCCAACTGCTTGTCTCTGGAGGCAGATGGGGGCCGGTTATTGCTACACCTAATGAAGTGGGAGTCTATCACAACAGATCGATGGGTGTTGCAGATTATATCCAGAGGTTATTTAATCCCATTCCTCGCACCACCCCTACCACCGGAACACCTCCTGGATGTTCCACCCATGCACAGGGAGGATGCAGCACTGGAAATAGCAAAGCTGCTAGAAAAAACAGTCATCCAACATGTCCCCCAAGACCTGTCCGGATCAGGCATTTATTCCATGTTCTTTTTAGTGCCAAAGAAGATGGGGAACCTATGACCAATTCTGGATCTATCCACATTGAACCTGTCAGTGGCCAAGACAAAATTCTGGATGGTCACCCTTCAGTCTATCCTGCCATTCCTGCAGGAGAATGATTGGATATGCTCGATTGATCTCCAGGACGCGTACTATCATATCAAGATGGGCAGACTGTCTCAGAGGTTCCTCTGCTACCAGCTAGGAGCCAATCATTATCAGTTCAGAGCACTCCCCTTTGGTCTCACCACAACCCCCAGGGTGTTTACCAAAGTGATGTCAGTAGTAGCGGCTCACCTTAGACTCCAGTGCATTTAGGTATTTCCTTACCTGGACGATTGGCTCGTCACTGCCCCCTCCAGGCATCAACTTTGTCAAATGAGGAATTCCTTTCTACTACTAGCCAAGAGGTTAAGCATCACCATCAGTCTCAGCAAATTGTCTCTGGGGCTCGGTTAGACACGACTCAGACAAGAGTTTTTCTTACTCCAGACAGGATACACAGTCTGAAACTATATGTTCTTCAACTTCTTCAAACTCACTCTCTGATGGCAGAAGTAGTATTACAGGCATTGGGGTCCATGGCAGCCATGATCAATCATTTACTCTTGGTGCGCCTCCACATGAGAATCCTTAAGTGGACCCTTTCCGTACAATGGTCTCTGTTAGATCTTCCATTGTCTCAGCCAATTTGTATCTCATGAGTGTGCAGGGACTCTCTTCAGTGGTGTATTCTTTCCCCAGATCTGATTCGGGGACATCCCTTTCTCCCATCATTTCCCAAGGCCACGGTGACTATGAACACCTCCCAGCTGGGGTAGGGGGTGCATCGCTTGGGAAAGACAGTTCAAGGCACATGGCCCCCTACGAGACCAGTTTCAATATTAACGTCCTGGAGATGAGGGTGGTTCCTCTTGTATTGCAGGCTCTCAATGCCTGCCTTCCCTCAGGAACGATTGCTATACAGACAATATGTCAGTGGTCTGGTACACCAACAAACAAGTGGGAACCAGATCTTACCCCCTTTATCGCAAAGCCATAAGAATGTGGGAATGGGTGATCTCCACCAGCCGTTTTCTGGTAGCAGCACACATTCTGGGATGGTCTAACATTCTAGAGGACAGGCTCAGCATATCTATCCTGATGTCTTATGAGTGGTCTCTGAGTCCTTCAGTAGTGGAACAGATCATTCACAAGTAGGGCCAACCTTGCTGCAGTCTATTTTCCTCTCCTTCCAATGTGAAATGCAGTGAGTTCCGTGCTGTGAATCTCCCTCAGGGGGAAGCCCCCAGAGATGCTCTGACCTATGCTTGGCCTCCTGGTCTTCTGTATTTTTATCCTCCTCTACCCTTGATACCAAAATGTCTTCAGAAAGCTTGGAGGCTGGGGAGCTTCGTGATCCTCATTGCCCCATTCTGGCCTCACAAAGTCTGGTTTCCTTCTCTGTGGTCTCATCTGGTGGCGCCACCATGGATGTTGGATCCAGTTCCGGATTTCATTTCTCATCCCTCAGGGATTCCCCATCCAGACCTGGACAGTCTAAAGCTCATGGCTTGGTTGCTCCAATTTCCATGATATTCAGGACTCCTGGTTTATCTTCTCCCATTAAATAAATTCTGGTTGCAGCTCATAAGTCTTCTACCAGGAAGGTATACAATTGCAAGTGGAAATGTTTTTCTATATGGGCTTCGTAGCGTGCACTGGATCCTTTTACTGCTCCAGTTTCTGCGGTGTTGGAATTCTTATCAGGAATTTTTCAACAAGGCGCCAGTTCATCTCCAGTCAAAGTTCAACTGGCTGCAATTTCTAACTTTCATGTGGAAAAGAATATGGCTTCCTTGGCATCTTTGAAGCTTTGCAAGACTTTCATTAAAGGTACGTTTCTTCTGAGACCTCCAGTGAAGGACCCTACACCACCGTTGGATCTTACATTAGTGCTTCAGGCCTTAGTGTTACCCCCCTTTGAACCTGCAGCTTCAGTGGATCTTCAGTTTCTGTCCTGGAAGACTCCATTCTTAGTTGCCATTACTTCTGCCAGGAGAGTGTCGGAACTTCAACCCCTATCGGTTAAAGTCCCTTACATGATTTTTCATAAGGACAGGGTGTCTTTGCACACTAACCCATCTTTTCTTCCCAATGTAGCTTCAGAGGCCAGCATTAATCAGATGATTAATCTTACAGTCTTCTTTCCAAATTTTCAGAACAAGGGAGAATATAAATTGCACTTGCTGGATGTACATAGACAATTACGTCTTTATTTACACAGGACAAAAGCATTTCGTAAGTCTGACCAGCTTTTCCTTTCTTACTCCAAATCCTTTTTAGGGAATTCAATCCCCAAAGTTACTATTGCCCATTGGATTTCCCATGGTTTCATTTGGGCATATTCTGTCAGGGGGATTTCCCTGCCAGGTCAGGTGAAAGCGCATTCTACCAGGTCTATGGCCACTTCTGCGGCTTTTTGGCCCAGAGTTTTGTTGGATGATATTTGTTCTGCAGCTATTTGGTCCTCATCTCATACCTTCATTTCGCATTATAAGTTGGATATCGTATCCAGGAACAGGGCATCCTTTGGCTCTGCCATGGTCCAGAATATCCTTTCATGAGGGCTTCCCAGGTGTTTAGTAGCTGGGGACTCTGTCCCACAGGTTGAAGATCAAATGAAGACAACTACTTCAGTTAAAGAAGTTATGTACTCGCCATGTCACTCCATCTGAGTAGTAGTTCTTCATTTGTCTTCAACCATCCACCCTCCTTCCCCCGGTCTTGTCTAAACTGATGTGGACTATATAAGTATAGAAGGTGGACACCTTTGGGGTGTCCTTTGTCCTTCCTTTGTTCAGAAATATTTTCTCTGGTAGTGATAAGGTCCTGTTGGGTCAGGTGTGAGTAATTGATTGGGCAGCAAATTCAATCTGAAGGGAGGAAGGAGACAGGGGCATTATAGGTAAGGGGAGGAGCTTTGATCTCGGATCAGATGCTGGATATGCGACCGAGTCAGATCCGATATGGATCCGTAACCCACAGGTTGAAGACAAATGAAGAATGACTACTCAGATGGAACTTTATGGTGAGTACATAACCTCTTTTTTTCAATTAAATGCACATGTTCTTGTGAAGTGTAAGCTCTGCTTAGTGTAGCCCAATTTTTGTATCTTGGGGAATTATATATAAATTAATTCCATACTCCTAGTACTGAATTCATATCTTCCTTGCTAAATATTTTCATAAATTTCTTCAAAAATATATGCTCCTTTGTTATATTTTCCCTTCTGGACCCCCCCCCCCCCCGACACATGTTCTCTGCTGCAAATCAAATTCCAGTTCCCACCTATAAATAATATTCCTTGCTAAAAACTGATTATTTCTCTCAGACTTTTCTTAAGCTCCATTATAGCAGTTTTAGTTGGAATATAAATACATGCCAGTGTAATTATCCTCCCTTGCCAGTAACCCCTTAGTACTACAAATCTGCAGCTATTTTCTTTTTTATCCTCTTCTGTCACTATTGGAGATCCTCTTGCAGTTAATATAAGCACTCCTGTTTTTCTTTGTCCCAGGTGTTCTGCTGAATAACCATCCTGAAAACCTTTCTTTATCAAATTCTCGGGTTCCTTTCTTTCCAAATATGTCTCTGTTTGCACTCTACATGTTTTAATATAGTTCAGTACTCTTTCTTTCTTGTATATATCTGTAAGACCATTAACATTTAAAGATAATTTAGAAAGCATCATTATGTTAAAAAGTTATTATTCCAACATTTTATTTGTAACAGCTTTTTTGTTAGGTATCTAGTTCCAAGGTTTGTGTTACATGCACACACTAATTTTTGGCAGGTGGAACTTTGATACAGTTGTTTCTTGTCATATCCACTTGAGCCTATGTCACATTTTACAAAGCTTTTTGTTTTACTAAAAGCTCTCAAAAAAAAAAAAAAAACAAATATACCCTGAATACACCCTTAACACCTATTAACTTAGTAACAAGCTACCCATCTATGTAAAGCAAAGTTCCTCATTAGGACTCTTCAAGAAAAATCTTGATGAGTGGATGGGAAACAGGAAATACACCCCGGGGATCACTTCTGTGGCTCTGCTCAACAGAGGCACAGGAAAATAACTTTCTTGGGTGGCGTAAGCCAGGGAACCTTGTTGGCTAGGCATACTTAGGCCCTTGGACCAATAGCTTAGTACAGACCTATGAACCTAAGTACTAACACACAAAATTATGTACATCTATAAATATTGAAGTTTTACCCTCTTAACAGGAATAATTGTCCCAAACTGACAACCACACTCACACACATGAGTTAACCTAAAAGTAAGGTTATCCATGCTAAGATGCATTATACAGCCTGTGCTTCTACTAAGTGCGGTCTTGTTTTGTCTTATCTTTATTGTTGTCCCAGAATGGCAAACAGTTGAATACTTTCAGAAAACATTATCTCATGGCCAAACCAGGAACGAAGTATTCTGTTTTTATTTTTATTAGGTTGTCACCGTGGAGACAAGAGAACCATATGCATTCTACAAGTATTTATTTATTTATTTGCTAGAGTAAAACTTTATTATATTCAGTGTTCGTTTTTATTTATTTGCTTTCTGTTAAAACTTGTTAGTAAATCAAACCAGTCATTCCCTATGCAGGAATGAGAAAAAGTACATCAATTTTTCTTGTGTCATCCTTGTTTGACCATAATTTTACTCATTTATTTATACATTGCAGTTCCTACATTTCTTAAAATGGAAAAAGGGGAAAGAGAAAAGGGAAAAAATCAGGGGTGCCTATTTACTTTGGCATCCCCACTACACTTGAAAATAACTGAGAAAACTTTACTTTATATAATGCCCACATAGCTGCCTTTAGGCATCAGCAAACCCTGCAGTCGCTGGGGCCCCCCTATTCCTGGGGGACCTCCAATCACAGCAAGATATATTATCTTGTTATTTTGTAATGTGCCCGTAAAAAAGTAACAAAAGCTAGTAAAGCAATCTTGTATACTTAATAAACCAGGTGGGTAATGACTCTTTTTATATCACCTTTAAAATTCAAAGATATTTCTATTTATAGTAACCGTGTCTTATCAAGTAACAGGTTTCTCAATTCCATTAAATATTTTACCACTGACATAGTGCCCCTGGTTTAGTTAAACCCTGCTGGTGGACATTCTCTATAATAAAACCAACAATATAGGCAGTTTTAGGTATCTGCAATACCTGTGGTTGTAAGGGGGCCCATTAATCATCATTGACTATGTGGGAACCTAAAAAAAAGCTGCTGCTGTTTGGGGAATATGAGAGAAAAATGTATTGATTTCCTGATTATGCTCCTTAACTACAGGGCTGTGATATGACATTGTTAGGATAAAGGTAATAATGAATGTAAGCAAGGTAAGCAGTAGAAAGATCAACAGCCCAGAGAGACTGATCTCATGGTACAACTTGGATTTTAAGAAGAGCTGATGCCTCTATCTTCAGGGATGTTTGTTCTTCTTTCAGGGAGTTTTATGAATACTGGTAGAACACCTAATACTAAAACTGTTAATTTTTTTGCTGAAGAATTCATTACAGTACCAAAAATAATAGCAGAATAAAGGCTCAAAATCAGGAAAATGTTTTAAATGTTACTCTAATTCACTTAAGAAAAGAATAGAATAACACCTTTTGCATCAGAATGCATTTTTTGAACAATAAGATGTATAAAACTCTGATGTCTGGATTTATTGACTTTCTGTAATCCTGAATGATTTACCTGATAATCAAACGTTTTACGAAGGACAGAGCAAAATCAGGGAAGGTCTGTGAAATCAGAGACAGTGACAGGTATGGATTACTCCTCAATGAGGTAAATAAAAGTGACTTACCCATGCTGCTTTTTGGCAACTGCTAAACAACATTCACTGATCTGGTGTGGCAGTACCATTGTTGCACAATATATTGCTATTTTCTGAAATAAGTACAAAACTAGTATTGCTATTGTGTGTGTGTGTGTGTGTGTGCGTGCGTGTGCTCACATGTGTACAGATATCACTGATTTTTATCTCTGCATGCACCCAGTAATGCCAGGACACATACATTAATCTTCTGGGTATCAGTAAAAAATGCAGTTAACAAGTAATTATATTTCCAAAGTAATGCATAAAATATATCACAGAACATTCAGACACTTGGATCTTCAAGGAGTCTGGGGGACCCACTCACCAGACTGTATAAATTGATACAGGGGCCTCCCTTAATCATTCTTGACAGTATGGTGGCCCCACAAGAGCTGATGTTAACTGAGGAAAAATGAGAAAAAAACATGTATTAATTTTCTGATTACACTCTTTAACCTGAACAGGGCTGTGATATTACCCTGTTAGGATAAAGCTGATAATGGTCTCTGCTCTCACTGCACCTATTCTAAAACCAGCCTTGCTCAAATTTGTGTGGACAGGAAGCTGCTGTAGATTGTTTTTTTTTTTTTTTTTTTTGGGAGGGGGGGGGTTGTGTGGTTACTACTACTGTAATTTTCATCACAGTCAAACCATAGAGGTGTGCACACGAGGTCATTATAGCTTGTGTATGGGCTGAGGACAGTGTGGATATTGCGTCTTTTACTTTTTTTCAGACCTAAGAAGTGTACAAAGAAGATTACTATAGATTGTGTAGGAGCAGCGTACTGTCTAGGAGCAACAAGGTAGAATAAATTACTGTAATCATTATTTTTCACTTTCACATTAGGCACATATACAGGTAGCTGCCTTTGATGGTTAGTGTTGAGGAGTGAGGAGGCATGCTATATATACGAATTGTCAGTAGCCACTTGAAACACTTCTGCTTTCATCCCAGGCTAACAGTAGAGAGATGCATAGGCTGTTTTTTTTTTTTTTGGGAGGGTGGGGTGGGTGTTAGGAAAGCAGGTGGTATTCTCAGATAGGACCTATGTACCCAGACGACAACTGGCTTACTAGTTTATTGTGAGCTATTTTGTCATCTTTGAACATTAAGCCTTGGGCACAACTTATGTCTTCCTTGAAAGAAAAAAATAAGACTGAAATTCTTTTCCTACTTATGTCTTTTGTTTAAGACACCATTGGATTAAAAGGTTGGGTAAATACTCTAACATATATCCCAGAACATTTATACCCCTATGGCTTCTTGACTTATCTGAGTTATTTCCTAAATTATTACTGTGCTGGCTTGATCAGGGAAGGTGTGTTGAAACAATGCAAGGAAAACTAAAACTGAGCAGCAACACTGAATTTATTTCTTTAATCTTAATTTCTTTTTAAGCCATTATTGGATGAAAGGCTATATAAAAGGGAAAAAAAACTTTAAAATGCACTTCGGAGTATATAGACATGTATGGCTTTTTGAAAAGGCTGAAGAGTAAGGCAAAATGTGAGAAAGGGAAATAAAAAGTAATGTGCATGGTATCAGGAGCCCAATGAGGGGAAACAGAGGGGAGGACTGGAGGGTGTGTGTGGGGGGGGGGGGGACTGAAACAATAGGACTAGGAAACCATTTCATCTAAGTCCAAACTTGTACATAGGATTGCTGTAATGTATCATTGCTGCAACTAAATGCCAGTAGCTGTGAATGCCCCTCTATGAGCGTGGTAAATGGGCCTGTTGTACTGTAAGAGCATTGTAGTTACAGGTCACTCTGTGTGTAGTACTCCTAAAGGTCTGGTGCATGAACTAAAAGGTTGCTTAGGAAGGTGCGGTGACAGGGTGATACCGAGATTAGGAGTGCCTAGGGGACCTCTAACTTGACATTTTGCGGGGGGCCCTCAAAATGTTAATACCGGCTCTGCATGCAGATTATATCATACCTATAAAAATACTACTGTTAAGAACAACACTTTGGTATACTTACAGTTAATTCTCTCCTTCCTCTTTCCCTAAGTGTTCCTCCAAACATTGACATGAAGAAGGGCATATGCTTTAGAGTCCCCTACAAGTTTAGCAAAGTCAAAACGTCCAGTATTTCCAGGTTTTCTTGTTCTGTCATGTTTTGCAAATAGAATTAATGCTTTGTAATTCCATATTTATTTGTCAGTTGTTGCTGGTTTTATTCCTGTTTATCTCCATCTTCGAAATCTAGTCTCTGGTTCATTTCCAATGTACTCTCAATTCTTCTAGTCAACTCTTGTGCTTTTTTCTGTCTCTCAAGCATTTTGGAAAACGTTTCATTAGCACAGTCTTTCTGTGGTCTGTATTACCAGAAGAACAGCTCACTTTTTTGTTGGATAAACTTTTGTATTTCCTCCTTAGCATATTTTGCATCAAAAAGGATTGTGTCCCTTCAGGAAAGAATATTCTAAAGGTAGCTGGATACAGCAGTTTGAATCTTACGCCAGCTCCTCAACATTCCCTGAGTAGTGGAATAAAGTTGCTCCTCTTCTGCCTAGTACACAGTGAGTAATCATTTTCCACAAACACTCTATTGACTCCTACTTGTAGTACTCTGTTCTACTGCCATACATTTATCAGAATCAACTCCTTCTGCTGGTAGGATTGCATCTTTACTATTGTCAGGTTTGTAGCATACACACAATGTGCCTTTCAATTAACAACTCCTGCTGAGGAATACCACTCCAGATGCACTTTGATAAAATTAATATATTCTGTTCCTTCCAACTTCTCTGGTATGACAAAAAATCTCAGGTTTTCCCTACATGCTGTGTCCTCTAATTCTATTATTTTTTGAAACATCTCTTCTTGAGCAGTCTTATATTCAGCCAGCCTTTTTCTTCAGCCTCTGATTTTTTCAGTTTTATCATCTCATCTGAATATCTAGTCCAAAAAAGTAAGAGGATGCAACAAGCTGTGAATGAATTTCCACCAAACTTCCGAGTTAACTATCATTTAATGATAAAAAAGACAGACAAAAAGTTTAATTTTTCCAGCCTTTTGGTACTTGAGTTGATATACTCTTTCAGTGTTTCATTGATTTTAATCAGCTCTGAGTACATTTGACTTGTTCTTTCCTCTAGGTTACTGGAGGTCATGTCTTGCACCAAAGCCGGAGTTTGCACTGCTTTTTTTGCTGAACAGCTGCAGAATCCTTCCCAGTCGGTATTTTTCCCCTCACCATTTGTGATTGATTTTTTCAGGTTTTCTGAATTTCTTTTTTTGCTGGCATCCAGGCAGTGCACTTACTAGTTATGTACTGGAATTTACCCAAAAATATGAGTTTACTGGTTTTGTCATCTGAGTTTCTGTTTTCACACTGGGAGAGCTGAAATTAAGCTGTTACTCAGTGTGCAGTCACCTTGGAAGTCCGATTTAATTTTTATTTCAAGCAATACTGCCTAATGGTCAGATCTGATGTGCAAGGACATCACAGTTGATGAGGAAAATTGCTCCTCCATATTTCTGAGTACAAGGTCAAGAATGTTTGTACCCTTGGTAGTTAAATGGACTAACTGTTTGAGGATGTTGGTATTAATAAAGTTTAGGAATCTCTGGACTTTTGGATTAGAAGTGGATTAAGATTCCCAACCTATAGAGGAATATTTGAGATCCCCCATGAAGATCATATTGGATTGAACAGTGAGGGATTATAGTACATTGAGATAGGTATTATGGGTTTCCTGGGACATGGAGGAGGAGATATAGGTTGCAAGGATATGGTACAAGATCCACTGTATGGTCAGTTGCACCTGTATCAGTTCCATTGGGTCATACACTTTAATCTGGATGTGAGGTCTTTTTTTAGAATAGACTGAGACTTCTCCACCTTTAGTTCCCTCCTTTGTAGTATCCAGTCTAAAGGTGTGAAATACATTATAACCTTGTATAGCTGGGGTACTGGCTGTGAATTTAAACCATGTCTCCCTTACTACATAGATATCTACTCTCTCCAGGGAGAGGAAGACTTGCAGGGAGTGGAGTTTCTTGTGAAGACTTCTAGCATTCAGCGGTACCACATTCAGATATTCCTTCATAGGTTTAATTAGTCAGGAGATTTATCAGTTTGGCATTGCCTAAAAAGGCACTATGGGGTGGTAAAGGTCTTTGCCAGTGTCCAAAAGCCTAGAGGGAATAAGTGCAGACCATCCTTGGCAAAGCAGTGTGGTTTGTCAACCTCAAACCAGTTGTTAAAATCAATCATTTTCTGTTGTTAGCACAGCATCATCCTTGGAGAAGATAGTATACTGTTCAGTGCTAGACTCACATGTACCTGAGGTACATAATCTGTAAGCTCAATCATTTCTCATTTCATATAGTCAAGGGAGGTATATCCCAGGTCATTAACACCCACATGGACTATGACAGAGTCATACTGGTACCTGTGGTTCAATGACCTGAGGTTCTGTGTGAGATGACACCCCAGAAGGGCAGAAAACCTTGACTCTCTCCTTATTCAGTCTTGTGAGGGGAACATCAGTGTGCCTCACTATAGAATCACGAATGACCAGGAAATTTGGTTGTGCACTGGTTTGCCTTAAGGGCTTATCAGTAGAGGCACTAGATAAAGTGTTCCTATGGGTGGCGTTTAATGGAGTGTCTATGTGATGGCTGAGGACCTCTTTTGATTGTGCTGTGCAGGAGGGCTTAGTGTTTTAGGAATCTTCCCTGTAAGTGCCTCAGCATAAGTTGTTTTACATGTAGGGTCTTTACTGTGTGCAGTAGGCATAGTGCAAGTGTCACTGATAACCTCTATAGGATTAGTTTTGGTTGTATGAGAGAGTTTTGCCTCCAACATAAAAGCGTATTTACACCTCTTGTGTAGTTTTTCTGTTTTGTTAAGAATAAGTGGGTTGTCAGTGTACATGAGGCAATTGCTATAATGCCTCAGAACACCCATCTTAACCAGACTGGTCACAGAGAGAGTTGGGAAGTGCATATCCAGGGCTGCTGATCTACTAGGGAGGAGTGAGGGAAATTTAAATATAGAATAGGTCAAGCAACACAAGGAACTTGATGAGTAATGCTCAGCTATGTGCAAAATAGATGATGTAGTAGTTAAAATTGGCGCTTGTCGGTTATGAGCCAAGTGTTGTGCAACTGCATTGCTGTGATAGCAGCAGCAATTCGGTAAAAACACAAACAAGGCCTTGTGGTCAATTAAAAACAGCACACTCTTTTTTTTTTTTTTTTTTCTTTATACAGTCCCAGGCCAGAAAATGACTCTGGTCCCATTTACTCTCAGTAAAGTGGGACTAAGCCAGTTCTAACTAAAGACTATAAAAAGATCAAAAAGTACAGATATTTAACATATGGTTAAGTACTAGGCTAGCTGCTCTTGTGGAGAATTTTAAGTTTAGCCAATTTCCCCTCGTGAGAATCAAACCTTGTACCTTTTATGTATAAGGTAAACACCTTAACCATTATGCTGACCCAATTTAATAATCAGATTATAGTGATAATTTGTGTTCATGCAGACAAAATGGAATAGTACATTGCATCTGCAGAATTTTAGACCATCTTAGAAAATATGCTGCATTCTGTAGCATTAGTACCTGACCTAACACTTGATATTATTGGGAAAGACTTTCACCAATTTAAAGCCCTGTAAAAGTTACATGCAGATAAAAGATAGGCAGCAGAAAGACATTAACAAAGAGGAAACCAACCTGCCTATTATTGTATTAAGTCAGCATGACAATGAAGACTTGGGGCTTAGTCTGAAATATGCTTCTGAAAGAAACTTAGAAATAATCAGACCAGAGGAAAGGAAAATGAGTTAGTCTAGATGCTGCTACAGAAACTACCTTATGAGTATATCTAAATATTAAAAATAACCCCATGAATTATCAAAATCCTGAAGGAAGAACATATCAGAACACTCCATGTAGTAAGATAGAGATATCAGCATTTTTTACTAAAGAGAACAGAGTGGAAGGTACTGAGTTAAGCACAATGTAGTTATGAGCACAACAATGGAGGAATAATGCAAACATAGACTTGAAAGATTAAAGTCACTAAACTGAAATATCAGGCAGTGAAGCAGAGATAGGCAGCAAAGCAGAATAACATGAAGAAAAGGTAGATGTATGTGCTGAAGCCTGTATTTCACTGTCTAGGTGCTTCTTTTGTACTTTAATTTCCTTCTAAACTTTGCAATAAGAAGCTAATGGTCTAAGCCACAATCCAGTCAGGTCTTGTTTTTTCTGACTATATAGATGTTGTTGTTTGTCTTTTCGGCTTTTCCCGGTTAGGGGACGGAACAGTGGAACTCCGGTCCGCTAATGATTGGCAGTCGAGTATGGTGCAGAGTTGCCAGTCCGATGCCCAACCTTCAGCGAAGGCACGCCCATTCACGCGAGGCCACTCAACCACGGGGAGGACATACAGACTCCACACAGAAGGCACTCCAGCCGAGAAACGAACAGGAGAACCTCTTGCTGTGAGGCAACAATGCTACCGCTGTACCACCGAGGCTAGTTACTTTTCTGACTATATAGAACTCTTCTTAATTCCAAGAATACATCTGTGTGTAAGGCCATCCATTAGGCTGTTGAGTGCGTTTCCTATGACCAGTGAATTTGCTTGACAGAATTCTGCTAGTCTATATTCTATTTAATTTTCCCTTCCAAGGCCAAACCTGCCTGTTATACCAGTAATACTCTTACAGATTTTAGCATTCATATCATTTATGATGAATATAATTACTTTTTTGGTGTTATTTCCACAAGCTGCTGCAGATCCTCATAAAGCTTGTCAACTTCCACCTTTTCAGTGTCTGTAGCTGAAGCACAAACTAGTGTCACTATAACTTTGAATGTTTTACTTTGTAGTGTGATTGAGATCATTCTGTTATTTTTGAGTTATAACCATCACTTAGACGTACTTTTATTTACTATGAGAGTTGCTCCATTTCTTCTGCAAGATTCCAACACAGAAGATCCAGTGATTACCTGTTGTAAAATGATCCATTTCAGTCCATTTTTGTTGACCAATTCTGAAAATATCAATGTTTATTTTTGTCATGTCATGATTTAACCACTTCAGGTTTACCTTGGTTCATAGTTGTTCCATTCCAAATTACAAACTTTCCTTTCATTATGAGCACTTCAACAGATGGACATGCTGCCAAGTTTAATCCATCCATGCCATTATTTCTAGTACTATTCATGTCTGTCCTTTGGTGTTCCCTAGTAGTATGCTGGGTATCTTCAGACCTAAGAATCTCATCTTCCAGTGTAATTCCAAAATGTCTCTATTTTTATCCGTAGGGTTTCACATGCTAGCAAAGTAATGCTCAAGATCCTGCAAGCTAGACTCCAGCAATATAATGACTGAGAGCTGTCAGATGTACTAACTGCTTTTAGAAGGGACCGGAACACCAGAGATCAAACTGATAACATCTGTTGAATAATGGAGAAAGCATGAGAGATCTAGAAAAATATTTGTTTGTGCTTTATTGAATTTTTGAAGTCTGGATATGTTATTGGTGCTCTGACAACTGAATATGTCATTGCTGTTTCCTCCAAGTGCTGTTTCTTCATTTCCCACCCGCAATCAATCAATATTGTGATATTACTCCATCAGTCACACATGGTTGATAATCTTTCAAAAGCATGCACCCCAAACTTCCCTTTCTCAGTTTTATAACTCCTAATACAGTTTAGAAATGCAATCCCTGCAAACCGAAGGACCTCATTATCTCTTCATTAATTCTCTATAAAATTAAACCTTCATACTATTCCTACTCCCCTGTACAGACTTCTCTATCTCTACACTTTCCACTTCAGCTCACTTCTAATAGCCATCTTCCTTTTGTACTCTTATAGGTTCATAGGTAGGTACTAAGCTATCTGCCCGAGGGCATTTAGAAGCCTAGCCAGAGTGTGTCAGCTTTCGCCGCCCCATTGATTAATTAACTGAGCCTCTGTTAAGAAGAGCCAGTGAAGTGATCCCAGGGGTGTATTTTCTGTTACCCTTCCACTCGTCAAGGTTTCTCTTGAAGAGTGTTAGTGAGGGGATCTGCCAAATGTAGTTAGGAATTTTGTTCCAAAGCATGGGGAGTCTCTGTGACAGGAATCTATCCCTCCAGCATGTTCTATTTATTGTTGTGGTGAGGTTTAACTCACTAGAGTGAGTGGCTTGCAGTGACTTGGATTTCTTTAGGTGGAGCATGTCCATCAATTCTGAGTTGGACATGGCTTTGTAAGTCAGGCAGAGATCACCTCTGAGTAAGCGATATGCGACTGAGTACAGCTGGAGTTTTTCCAGTCGGGCTGCATAGGACATATACTTGAGGCCAGTAATCCTCTTGGTGAGGTACTTTTGTGGTCTTTCCAGCTGTTAAAAGTGTATGTGAGGTGCATCCCAAATGGGGCATTGTACTCTATGATGGGTCTGATGAGTGACGAGTAGAGGGGCACTATAACTTCTTTATTTTTAGATGCAAACCCTTTAGTAATTTGATGGACTACATAGAAGGATTTCCTAACTACTTTGGCAATATGATTGTCAAAGGAGAGATTACTATCTACCTGGGTCCCCAGATCTCTTATTACCTCTTCTGTATTAAGGGGGCTGCCACCTATTTGGTAATTCATGGGTGTTTTGTTTTTCCTAAACAGGATGACTATGCATTTTTTGGCATTTAGCTTGAGACCATGACTTTGACACCAGATGTCCGTCTCAGTAAGGCCCTTTTGGGGAATGTCCGTGTCAGCTGGAGAGTCACAGTCATCGGCGAACTTGGTTAGCCATAGTCCTCCTGTGTATTTCTGAGAAGTATATATGCCGAACAATAGGGGTCCCAGGACCGAGCCTTGTGGGACACCACTTGTGACTGGTTTAGAGTCGGACCTGGAGCCCGCTATTCTTACCGTGTGAGTTCTGTCTGTAAGCCAGTTGGCAGCCCATCTCGTGACATAGGGGTTTATGTTCAGGCTGGTGAGTTGGGGAATGGTGTCAAAAGCCTTGGCAAGGTCAAGGTAGGCTGTGTGAACTACCTTCCCCTCATCTTTGGCCTTGGTGACTGTCTCGAAGAAGTCAACCAGGTTTAGTAGGCATAATCTGCCCTTAACAAAGCCAAACTAGGTCCGGTCAAGTGTTTGGAGCATCCCAATGTCTTTATTAATGAGTTCCATGATGATGCGCTCCATAGTCTTGCAGACCAGACTAGTCAGGCTTATGGGGTGATAGTTACCAGGGTCAGTTGTGGCCCCTCCTTTGTGGAGTGGAATAACTGTTGCTGTGCACCATTCTATGGGCACATAGCCTGTGGAGAGGCTGAGGTTGAACAGTGTGTTTAGGTGGGGGTTAGTTCGTTCTGTAGTTTGTGCAAGACTCATCCTGGGACACCATCTGGTCCCAGTGACGCTGTGCTTTTGGCTTTTGAAAGGGCTGTTTTCACCTGTGCGTCTGTGATTTCCGGGACACTACACTTTTCCGGTATTGTTGTGGGCCCTTTTGGGGGTGAGAGGGGGGTGAAGTTTGCACTGAATCTATCTGGGTTGATGTTGGCAATATCAGTGGGTTCAGTATATTTTGTGCTATTTTGCAGTAGCTCAGAGCATATGTGCGAGTTGCCACTTAGATTCTTGACATAGCTAAAGAAGGCTTTGTGGTTATCTGTCAAATTCTTGGCTATTTTTCTTTCGAAGTTAGCCTTGGAGGATTTTATGAGGGACCTTAGTTTCTTACTGATACTGATCAGGGATGTCTTTCCTTCTTGGGATTTGCTTTTTTTCTGAACTAGTTTCCTCCTTCTGTTGTATAGCCTGTTTATGGCAGGGATCCACCAGACTGGTTTCCTTCTCTTAGGGGAGTGAGTCTTGGTTTTGCTAGGGATGGCACGATCCATGCATCCTTGTAGGTGCTCATAGAGTGCATTTGTAAAGATTCCTGCATCTTGGACACTGTTATCCTTTAGTGTGGGAGCTGTGAAACTTACCACCTCTGTCTTAAGTAAGGTGAAGTCTGCTATAGAAAAGTTTTTCACTGTGGTTTCCTTGGTTGGAGGTGGTGGTGTGGTGTGGACATCCAGAGTGATTAGTTTATGGTCTGATCTAACCAGTGACGGGTTGACCTCTGGTGTGGAACACCTGTCACCCATGTTGGTGATGACCAGGTCCAATATGTTTTCACCTCTGGTAGGGGAGTGTACCAGCTGATCCAGGGCATTTGCATTGATAAATTCCAGGAAGCGCTGGACCTGGGAGTTTGTACTTGAGTAGTTTTCCCAGTTAACGGTAGGGTAATTGAAATCGCCAAACATCAGGGTGTTCGGTAGGACCTTCATGTTTTCCAGTGTCTTCAGAAAGGTGGAGTGGTGGTCCTGGGTCATGGCGGGTGATCTGTAGCAGGCCACAATTTGCATTGCAGATTTGCCTGATGTTAGTTGCACATGGATGATCTTGGAGGGATCATGCTGCCCCAGTAACCTGGAGGTGTAAGTATCCTTAATGAATATGGATACACCCCCTCCTTTTGTGTTTCGGTCCATGTTCTGTGGCCGAAATGTGTGGTAAGAGTTGTACCCCCGTAGTGCTGGGGTGCTCTGTGGAGCCTTGAACCAGGTTTCAGTTACTACATAGATGTCAACGTTCTCCATACTGAGAAGTGCTTCGAGCGTGTGCATTTTGAGATTTAAACTCTTGGCGTTGAGTAGCATAACCCTCATTTTTTTATTTGTGCTGTTTACCGAGGTGGGTTTGACTTTTGAGCCTTGCCTAAAAAACACACTATGGTGGCAGCAAGAGCCTTGGCCAGTATTCAAAAGCCTAGGGGTGACAGGTGCAAGCCGTCTCTTGCGAAGCAACGAGGCTTGTCGAGCATGTCATCCCAGGCTGACATATACTGGATTCCCTTTGAATGACACCAGAAGCTAAGCCAATTGTTGAAATTGATCATTTTTTGTTTATACTGCGGTATCATTCTTGGTGAGGGCAGGATGCTACTCAATGTCAGGGTCATATCTGCCTGGGCTACATGATCAGAGAGCTCTTCCATGCCTCCAAGTCTCAGGTCATTCACACCAACATGAACAATGACATAGTCATATTTGTACTTGTTCTGGAGTGACCTGAGTGCTTGTGTTATGTGGCGGATTCTTGTTCCTGACAGGCAGCTAACAGTAACCTTCTCCTTGTCCAGCCTAGTGAGTGGGCCCTCAGTGTGCCTGACTATAGAGTCACCTATTACTAGTGTGTTAGGTATGTTATTTCGCCTTAAGGGCTGTGATTGTGCGGCACACTGATTTTGTGTTTTATGTGTTGTCTGGTTTGTGACAGGAGGTGCAGGTTTTGTGGGTGTCTGCTTTGGAGGTCTGTGATGCTTTTGCAGGTTTTTATTTAGAGCCTCCGAGTATGATTTCATGTATTTATGTGTATTTTTTGCCAGTGCTGGTTTAGTATGTCTATGTGAGGCTGGAGGTGTGGTGCAAGTGTTAATCTTTTCCTCATGACTGCCTGTTCCAGTCTTGGGTGGAGAGAGCTTAGCCTCCAATTTAGCTATATAATTGCATCTCTCGCATATGTTAATGTTTTGTGGTAGGAGGAGAGGGTTGTCTGTGTACATGAGGCAGTTGTAACATTGCCTCAGAATACCCAGGTTCACCAGCTGGACTGGAGAGTATACCTAAAATTGCCCTTTGGTCATGCCTGAATAGTAGGGTGAGCTGCTTAGTCACTTGGTTGGTGAGGGGTGAATAATGAGCCTTGCCCTGCTGGGCAATCAAGTGTCAGGATATATTAGTGCTTGCTATTAGGTCTGAGCAAGTGCTTTTCCTTCTGTCTACATACCTGTATTATCATGCTGTACTTGCACAGCAGTCATAATATATATATAATTGTAAATGCATCTACAAACTTTTCTATTGTTTGTTCTGACATACAGTTTGTTTGTTTGTGTCTTTCGGCTTTTCCTGGTTAGGGGTCGCCACAGCGGAACTTCGGTCCGCTAATGATTGGTAGTGGATTTTTACGTACCGGGTTACCAGCCCTGATGTACAACCTTCAACGAAGGCATGCCCCATTCACGTATGCCTCCACAAAGAAGACGCTCTAGCTGAGAATCGAACGGGACAACGTCTTGCTATGAGGCGACTGCTACCGCAGCACCACCACCGCATACAGTATACATACAAATTTTCCATGCCTTTCTCTTCTTCTAGTTCAATGTTTAGCACTCAGTCTGTAATGTTTATACTGTAATGTTCAGTTTTATGTAAATTGACTCCTGTGACTGTAATTGTTTGTGAACCTGCTGGAGCTTTCCTCCCTGGGCTTCCACTGTAAAGGGGTCTCTTATAACCCATTTGGACTTTCACTGTAAACAAATGAAAAAACAAAATAACATTTGACTGTGTGGGCCATAACTGTGTCACCTTATTTGCCTCCTGATGTATCTGTATCCAGAAAGCAAGTATGCAAATAAAGTAAACCTATTTTAGATCTAAAGAAGACTTTACTCACAGGGTGAAAGTACTTGTTCATTTGGTTTATTCTTGATCATTAACATTTATTGTGTTTTACTCTAAGCTGTTTACAAGAGCCATGGTGGTGCAGCGGTATCGTTGTTGCCTCACAGCAAGAGGTTCTCCCATTCGATTCTCGGCTGGAGCACCTTCTGTGTGGAGTCTGCATGTCCTCCCATGGTCGAGTGGCCTTCGAAAAACATGCATGAATGGGTGTGCCTTTGTTGAAGGTTGGGCATCGAGCTGCCACCTTGGCACCTTAAAAATTTACTGCCAATCATTAGTGGACCGGAGTTCCGCTGTGGCAACCCCTAACCAGGAAAAGACGAAAGAAGAACAACTCCTCTAAGCTGTTTACAAATTTTAATTTTACTAGCTATGAAAATTTGATGCCATTTAGCCAATCTTGAATAAAGCAAAATGTTTATGTGGACGAAGACAACTCTATGGATTACTTGCCAGATTTTACTGGTGCCAGAATTTTTGGAGATTTTTTTAAACACTCACTGCTTCATTTCTTTGCATATAATCTAGGTTTGTACGTGATGCCATGTATTACTGTGTAAGTCACTAGGCTTTGGAAATTCAAATATACATATGGGAATATTGCATTTCTTCTTAGCTAATTGGCAATATCTAGAAATATCTCTAATAAAATATACTGTGACCATGTAAAATACCGTAAAATGCAGCAGCAGCACAGACCAGTGTCTATTAGGAGCAGGTAAAAACTTTATTTCCACAAGAAAAATATTGGTAAACGCTTTCACATTATGAAGTGCTTCATCAGACCATACAGATGCACTAACCAGAAACAATTAAATAGAATACGAATAGTCAACCAATAAAAATACACATCACATTTAAAAAATCTAAAACATCCAGTCAACTTTAGCATTCAATCAAGTAGTAAAATAATTACTTAAACAGACCCCTAGATTTCAGGACCAGTCTCAAGGAGACACGCCCATTCAGCCCTAGAGATTTATCTTCCTGTAACTTGATAATCCAACAAGGCTCACAATTCTCAGTATATATTTTGTAATCACCCATCCTAATTTTTTTTGTACTTGCTCTAATACTCTAAATAAAAATGTATGACTATTGCCCTTTTCTAATACATGTTTTGCAAAGGCATAGTTCAAATCTCCCTTGCGTACACAGTTTAAATGTTCCCTAATACGCTCTTTAAGAATGCGGTTAGTTTTGCACACATAGAACCCCATGCAAGCAGTGCAGCTAGCCAAATATACAACATCAGTGGAAGTAGAATCAATTGTTCTTATGGCCCAGACCTAAATACAATAGAAAATCTGTGGGGTGACCTGAAGAGGGCTGTGCACAAGAGATACCCTTGCAATCTGACAGATTTGGAACATTTTTGCAAGGAAGAGTGGGCAAATATTGCCAAGTCAAGATATGCCATGCTGATAGACTCCTACCCAAGAAGACTGAGTGCTGTAATTAAAGCAATAGGTGCTTCAACAAAGTATTAGTTTAAGGGTGTGCACGTATGCAACCAGCTTATTGTACCTTTTTTATTTTTTATATTTTTTCTCCAACAGATTTGTTTGTTTTTCATTTGAATTGTACATATTATAGGTCACATTAAAGGTGTGAATAGTTTTGAAATGTTTATTGTGGCCTCATTTTTATATCCCAAAACCTGACATTTAACAGGGGTGTGTAAACTTTTTATATCCACTGTATGCATCATGTGTAATTATTGTGCCTCTTCCTAAACTGCATTGTTTACCTGCATTTTATGCATGTTATATTCATTTCATAAATGTTTTATATTCTGTGTGCTTTGAATATTTTGGAACCTTTCTTCCTGGACCTTCGCTGAAAATCCTCAGTCAGTCAATCCCGATAAAAAAAGAAATAACAAGACAGTTCAGAAGCATCAGTTTTCCAGTGCGCACAGCCTCACTTATAGTACAGTTGTCATACCCATGTTCCTACTAAGTAAACCATAGATTTGTCTATATGGACCTTTGCTGACAGTGCAATGTCTTTGTTCTTTCAAATCTTATCCATAGCTACCGTAGCTTTCCATCCAAAAAGCTAGTTTATTTTAATTTCATTGCTACAGTCACCATTTGCAGAGGTCTTTCAGCCCAGGAAAATAAAATATGTTACTGCCTCCACTTCTTGCTCATCTTTTTGCAAAAAAAAGGATAGGGCTAGATGAAATAGTTTTATAAATTTTAGTTAATTATTATATATTTATGTTGATGTTAAACAACAAGTCACCTTTTGTACTTTCTACTTTCATCTTCATCAACAGGCTCTTCAATTATGTTGAAGAAAGTTGTTATTGATATTTGTAGTGCAATTTGTACATATTGGGAAACATTCAGCATTGTTTTCTTTTGTTAATTTTACAAATGAGCATAGTTGTTCATGTTTTGTAAATATCTCAGTAAACAACAATCAGGAAGAAATTTCTTGCTCTCATGTGAAAGCTCCAGTCTCGCTGAGTAAAATCTGTCTTACGTTATATAGGTAGGTTGTACAGTTTTTTAGATATAAAACCTTATTTATGAAACTTTAGAGAAAATATAGTATTGTTTGTGCAAATTATAATTTATGACAGTATTAATTTAAACTGTAAATGCACTATTATCAACAGTAAAGAAATTTTTTTTACCGATAAAATTGCTGTTTGTATCTTCATAATAATATTTACTGTTTGTAAGCCTTGGGCATTTGTTTGGCCTATCTTTTTAACTTGATTTTTCAGAAAATGTTCTTATGATTTGTTTGGCCTATCCTTTTTAACTCTATTTATTAGAAAATGCTTAGAAAAGTATGAAAGTCTGTTAGAAGTATAACATTCCAACGAGTTAACTTCAAAAAAAGCTCATTCGAAAGATGTCACCTTAGTAACAGCAAGACAGATTATAGAAATGATTGTAGGAGATGATGCAGACAAGAGCAACATACTACTTACAGTTACTTTGAACTAGGCAGTGATCTTATATATAGGATGAGTAAGACTAAAGAATAAATTGTACATTATTTACTGATACGAAAGTGTTACAAGATGTTAGTTCAAAAACTTGCACATAGTCATATCCTTCCACGTCACTTGAGAATGGATAAAACTAAGGCCCAAGTTTTAATATATTTATTTGTCATTTGTTAACTGGGTTAGTCCAACTGAGCCAATAGCCCATTTTCAGTGAAGACCCAAGGAGAAAAGCTCCAACTATACTAATAACAAAGGCAGTACAATAACCGTACAAATTGAATATATAACAGTTACAAAAAAAGACTTCTATTGCATAAGTCTAGTGCTAAATCTAATTCCCAAAGAATTTGTACTATTATTCTCTGAAGAGATACTTACCAGCAAAAGTACACCCATTATGTCGGGGGTTATGCAGCAACTATGCTAATATTTTCAGTTTAAGTGGTTAAAAGCATCAGCTTGCAGTCTACAATAGCTTAGTAGAGATGTTCACAAATCTTTGAAATTCATGTCAAAGAAAGTAATAGAAACAGATGGTAAGAAATGGGATCAGTTGTTACCCTTCTTGCTGTTTGTAATAAAGGTGCCACAAGCACTAACAGGGTTCACACCCTTTGAACTCTAGTACAGTAGGCATCCACAAGGTCTACTTAATATTACTATATTCCTAAAGAGACCTAGGAAGAAAAGAAAACACCATTCAAAAATGCCACACTAACCTACTAGAAAGACTTAAAAGTAAAGATGTCCATTGAGAATGAGAACATGTTTAAGCATTAGGGAATGCAGAAAGTATATTTAATAGTAATGCTAAAAGAAGAGAATTCAAACCAGGGGACATAGTCTTGGTACTTGTGCTGTCAGCAGAAAATAATGTTTTGACTAAGTGGAACTATTTATTTGATAGCTTGGAAATGTTGAATTAGATAGATAAGGCCGAGCAGACCAGTAAAAGAAAGCCAGATCCAATATATCACATCAGCGTGTTCAAAGAATAAAAACAGGCTGAATCTTCAGAAGAGAGTTGTAATGCTGTGATAGGAAAATGTAGTCAAAAATGGAACCCATTACTACTGTTCAGATAGGTAAACAAGAAGTGCTAGAACTTCTAGTCAAAATTAAGGATGTCTTTTCAGATCTGTCTGGGTCCAGACTCTGGCAGGACAAATCTGATGCATCATAGTACAGAAATGCCTGCAGGACTGAAGTATGTTTAAATATTGGATCTATGTCATATGATCGACTTTTTAAATAGTCAGATTTCGTATGAGCGAACTTGTATGATTGATTATTTTAAAAAAATGAATATGTAAAAACTCTCAAACAACGTTTTAGCGGTGGGGGAGGGCAAGTCCCCATGCAACCCCCACACCCCCTGCTAATTATATAGACCAATTCCAAGATCACGCTACAGTAGGGAAAAAGGCATATGTCCTGATCCCCACTGTACTGCAATCTCAGTACTATTCGCTGTTTAAGCGACTAGGGATACGTTCGACATTTTAAATAGTCGATCATTTCAGCTGGATCATATGAAATTAAACTTTTCAAAAGTCAGTCTTTTAATATAGACCCGTTCAAACTGCTACAAAGTGCATGAAGCAAAAAAAGAAAATAGTACAGCAGCATACTGAAAACAGGCCTGTAGAGAAGGAAGTTGGTTAGAAATTTTAAGCTAGTAACCAAGGTAAATGCTCAAAACAAAACAGAAATGTGCAATACTAGAGCTGAGAATTCTTTGTGAAAAAGAAAGCACTGGAATTAAAAACAATATGAACATAGCAGGATATAAGGACTTCAACAATGAAGTTAATGTTGCTTTTAAACAGAATTATGAAGAACTATTAACTGAACAAAGTAACCACTTACATGACCTGGACTCTCAGCAGCAGGAACAGAGAAAGGAAAGAAAGTTAAAACAGAAGCCACCAATATTTTGGTTCTTCATATTGTACAGTGGAAGGAATTAAGATGAAAATGTCAGAATATGTTGTAAAAGCATGGATACATTTATAGAACACATTACTTTTAGGGCAGATATCAGGTAATGCAGACTAAATACAGAGTTTAAGAAGAAACAGAATACTTTTTATGGCGACCCCTAACCGGGAAAAGCCGAAAGACCAACAACAACTCTCATAAACTCCATCTTGGTGTTGTCTTTGACTTGTAAGAAAGGGATCCATCATCATAATCTGGTTGGCAGATGTAGTGGTCAGTTCCAGGATAGTAAATGAGAAAGATATGATTAGATTTTAGGACATCAATAACAGTGTCCTACACTGTCATTTTCAGGGCAACGCCTTTTAGTCTGCATTCTACCCTAGCATTTGTTGTTTACTAAACTGTCAGCAAAAACCTCCATCCTATAGTCGGATGCTTTGTTCACATCTCACAACCTCTCCATTTAAGTAAAAGCCCATGGGTTTGAACTGGGATAAGACTATCATTTTGGAGTATTGAATACTGTATGAAAATCTTACAAAATGCTATATTTTAAATACTTTGGTTTTAAACATCATTAAATCCATTTTTTTTATGTAAATAGTACACACATAATACTGCTTCTTTAAAAGCAGTCAGGCAATGTTTTATATTAGATAGAGTGGGTTAATGAGTCATTATTTTTTCAATTACTTAATTAATTTATTTTTTCATTTTACAATTCTCTTTTACAAATATAGGCATTCCAGCCATACAGTCTCATCAGTTTTTCAGTAACTTCCCTTCTACTGGCAGCTTTGCCTTCCTAGGTCCCTCACCCACATCAAACTGTCCCCCTGCTATTAGTGTTATTCCTTGATTGAACTCTAAAGTTCCACTAACATGCTCTTTATTTGGGTCTATATTAGACAGTTGAAACTCCTAAAGAATGAACCCCCTTTGATCAAACTCAAATACCCCAAACCACACAATATCGAACCTACGAAACAGTGATTTTTTTCCCAGGGAAAAAAATTGCTGCTCAAAAAAATCCAAAGACAAAATAAAGTGGGGGGCTTCGACCCCACACCCTCTAAAGTGGGGGGGCTGTGCCCTCACACACCCCTTACTTAAATATACCAACTCCAAGATCGCACTACAGTGGAGGAAATGGCAAAGTCCCAACAACGGCCCAGCAATTTTTTTTCCCCTGGGAAAAGAATCTCTGTTCCGTACCTTCGATATTGTGTGGTTTCGAGTATTAGCATTCGATTAAAGAGCATTCAGTCTTTTGGAGTTTCGATCTTCTAATATAGACCCCTTTATTTCCCTTGTCTTTATTTTAGGAGTATGCAAAAATTATTTATTGTTACTCTTCTACCCTGCTATTCCTTTCTTATCAGTAGGTATCTCCCATTCTTATCCCACTTGCAGTCCTCTACTTATAACTATGCCCACCTACCCATTTTGATAATTAGAATCCGTAATCCATTATAAGTATGAACCATAATGAGCAACTGAACTAAGGTCAAGTAGTACATGGCTTTGCCATTTTAGTTCAATACAAGGGTTAAGGTCAGCAGTCATGGTGAAGGGAGGAAGAGACACCTGCTGTGTATGAGATGAGTCCGAACAGTCAAACTGAGAGAGACCCAGGAAGCTTTCTTCGCTTCTCTCTCTGTGTGTGAAGGCTGTGGGTGTGGTGCTTTTGCCTAAAAAACTGTTGTTGTTTTTATTAGTATTGGTCCTGTTTGTGTTGGTGTTGCCTTGGTTACCTACTTAAACCCTTTCCCTTTAATTTTGTCACTAAATCCTAGGGCCTACTCTACCTCCTCCTACCTCATCTCTGAGGAAGTGAGGGGGCTGCGAGGGGGTGCAGGGGTTAGGATGTTCCTGTGGGGTACTAGTAGTAGTGGTATTCAGATTTGTGAGTTAGAAGCCTGTAATTTTATCCTGACTGCGTTATCTGTCTCTAAATCAATTTTTATTTTTTTTTTTTTTGTTAATTTTTAGTTTGTTAATGTTAATACTAAAACTAGAAGTCATCATAGTACCTGTACCTACCTTACAAAATTTCTCTAAAGTCTGCTTTAATCTAAAAATCAAAAATCTTCAGGATAACACACAAAACATGTTGGTTATAATGTTTCACAATAAATAATATCAAACGTGTTAAAAAACTGTTGTCTTTGAAATAATAAGAAAAAGTCAGAAATTGTAATTGAAGAAATTGAATTGGAAGGAGAAAAATGGACTGAAGTTTTATGAGTAATAATTTCTAATGAATGCACTGGTTAAAGTTACCAATCTCAAAGTTTAACTTTTTTACTTTGAAAGATTTTTAGAATGACTCATTACTGTTTATTGGTATTATTGTATCAGGGACTGAAAGTATCATTTAGAATATTTGTCAACTGTCCAGTGGGTGTAAAAAAAAAAAATAAAAAAAATGGAGCATCCATATTGTCAATCCATTCTGAAAAGAGCCAGTGTTAACAGCAATCTGGCCTGAAAGTAGTGTTGTGTTGTGCAGCTGGGCGTAAAGAAGTTGCAGGCCCAGTTAACTGTGAGCCAGGCAGAGTTAGTTAATGTCTGCTGTGATAAAAGTGCTACTGTTAATGTCTGCACCTAATAAAAGGTAGAATACCATTAGGAAACCACTGATGTAAAGCCCTAGGCTGTGCTGAAATCTTGTACCACAGTTGACAATGCCAGCAGATAAAAGGTTGTCCTGCGGTGGTGCATTATGTCCATTTCGCCTGTGTGAAGTATTAGTGATGAAGAGCCGAACTAGATGAAAGCTGTGAAACTACTGTTGGTTTCTGAAGTTCCTACACCTAATAATAGTATTTCCTGTTTTCAAGCATTTCCTGTTGCCATTAATACCTCATGCAAATCAAGAAGTGCATCTTTTGAAAGAATCTTCACAGCAAAGCAGAAGAGAGAATTAGGAGATCAGAAGTGGGGGCTCCTGGACTATTAGGCAAAGGAAACAAACAGGCAAATGCAGGCTGCTGGGAATCCTGGGGCAAAAACGCCAAAAAGGCAAACAGGCAAGACAAAAAAGACAAGAACAACTGTAGTCTTACTTATTTATCACCCTTGTACCAGCAACAAAAGATGCAGCTCCTCAGAGAAAACAAATTAACAATGAGGTAAGTGCACGCCAAATTATATACAAAGCAAAAGGAATGACAACATGATAAAAACAACTTTTTGTAAATGGTAAGAAAAAAAAGAAGCTCTTCACAAGAACAACTTGAAAGTGACAAAAAGCAAACATTACCAAGATTGTGCAATAAAGTATTCATGTTATTGTCAAAATAAAAAAAAAAAATTAATAAAAAAAGAAAATGACATATAAAAAAAAAAAAAAATAACAAAAAAGAAATATAAAAAATGTAAAAATACATATAAAAAAAAAAATAAAATATAAAAAAAAAAAAAATTATAAATAATAAAAAGTAATAAAAAAGTAATTCAAAAATAAAATAATAAAATTATAGTAAATAATCATAATAAGCAATTATATATGCAAAAAAATAATAAATAATAAATAAAAATATATACTAAAATATTAACTAACAACAAACATACGATAACATGAGCAAAACAACAATAAAAAACAAAAAATCTAAAAAAAAAAAAAAATTTTTATGTTTTAAAAAAAGGCATTATGTATGCAGAAAAAAGAAAAATTTTATTACAAAAAAAGTACTACCTTAAATAGTAGAGAAGTTTAAATGAGATGTTACAGTTTTCGCTAAAACCAAATAGCTCAATGCTAAAACTACTGCTGCACCAGTACAGTTTTCTTGAAGTTACTTTATTGGAAACTTGGATGTTATTGGTCACTTGATCTATGGCCATAACTCCAGGTCAGAGTGCCCAGTTAGTTATTGGTTGTGTGTCAGAGTTTAGCCAAATTTCAAGAGTTGCATTTATATATATATGAGAAAGACTGCAAACCCTAAGTGTTGCTGTTAGGATCAGTTAGCAAATGAGGGACAGCAATCACAAAGAGCCAGGCATAAGTCCTGATCTACTTTCACAGTTGAGTGGAGCTTGGATTAAATTCACAAATGGCAAGGCTTTTGGATTCCAGTTGTTCTTGTCTTTTGCATTTGCCATTTTGATAATTACATTACTCCTTCTTTCTATCTTCTGTTGCATTTGAGTAATAGTCTTCACTAATCCCTCTTTTTATTATTTCTTTATGCTCTTCCCCACTAAGGTGCATTTCTTGCAGCATTATTACTTGAGCATTGGACTGTGGTATAATTTCTATCACTTTTTTAATTTCTCTTTCTCAACCAACCATTAAAATTCCATGCTAATAACATGAGTGGCATTCTCTTTGTTTATTTTTCTCCCCCCTTTTCTATGAGAATCTTTCAATCCTTCATTACTTTGCCTGTCCATGTTATTTCTTTTCTTTCCTTTGTTTTTAATATTTTTTTATCTTCATAAGCAACCCTTTCTACTTCCCCCATCCTTAACCCTTCTCCCAAATAACTTCCCCCTTTAACTATTATAATCCTCCTCTTCTCTTCCTTTAACCCCACATTTTCCTTATTAAGAAGATAAGCAATCACTTTCCCCTAATGTGATTCCTGAGTTTTACCTTATGAATCTCTCTCCCCCAGCATCAATTCACTTTAGTTTTCCTTCCTCCCATAGTTTCCGGGTTCCTATTAGAACTATGAAAACGCATTTTGTCAAATGCGTTTTCGTCGACACATGTAGGTCAAACAGGCAAAACAGCGAAGCGGCTGTTCAGCTAATTCTTTTCCTGGGAAAGAAGTCGCTTGACCACTTCGTTGCTTTGTCTGTTCTGAAGTATAGTGTGGTCCCTTGTCCGGTATAGCTCCCGAGCGTGATTGTGCAATAGTTACTGACCTTAGGGTGCGAGTTAAGGTAAGTGCATATGTATGAAAGTGTTTACTGTTTTTTATTTTGCGTTAGATGTATGGTTGAGTTACATGTGTATGTGTTTTCAGCTGTTTACGTTTGTTTTGGGGGGGTAGAATTAAGGTTAAGGTAAGTGTGTATGTGTTTGAAACTGTTTATGTAAATGTGCGAGAGTTACTAACCTTAGGGTTAGGGTTAGGGTGCGGGTTAAGGTAAGTGCATATGTTTTAAAATGTTTACTGTTCTTTTTTTTCATTAGATGTATGGTTGGGTTACGTGCATATGTGTATTTAGTTGTTTACTGTTTTTTTTGGGGGGTATAATTAGGGTTAGGGTATGTGTTTATATGTTTGGAAGTGTTTAATGTTTTTTTGAGGGGGGTTGGAACAGCGATTTCTTTCCCTAGGAAAAAAATCGCTGCTCTGTGGTTTTGACATTTTCAGCTTTCGCTGAATATGTGTCGATGAAACACCATTCGCTGTTTTCAGCTTTCAGTGTTTTAATATGAACCCTAGCTTCCTCATTATCTGCATCCATTTACACAATCCCTACTCTCTCTTTTCTTAGGCATCATAAGATCTCTTCTAAATTCGTATTTTCTTGTGTTTTATCTCATTTCTTCTCAGTTTACTACCCTTTTACTTCTAGTAAGTTCCTCATTGTATTGATCCTTGCTGTTTTTTTTACTTTTTTGCCTCCTTTTATTTTCCGTAACCCTGTTACCTGACCCTACCTTCCCCCTCATAAGACTGTTTATACTCAGTTTTTAGTAGGTATTATAAGACTCTTCCTATCTTAATTAATCTTTGTTTTTGCTTTTTCCATTTTTCACTTAACATGACTATTGTGTATGAGTCCTCCAGATGAATTTAGCCCTAATCATTTAAAGTATATTGTTCTTCTCTCTCTCAATGCCTTCCATTCAGTATTTTATTTTTTTTCATCCCTCCCTTTTTTCACTTTAACTGACTGTTACTTTTTCAGTAGAAGCATCCAGTTATGACTACCTTTTCCAAAATCTATAAAACAAAGTACTGAGAATGCATTTAAATTAACAAATATACCAATTTATTTGGTGCAGATCTCACCATTCATTTACTTCTCATCTCAGTTATGGCCATAACAGACTATAATTTTATTCTAATTTTCTGTTCCTCCTCCCATTTCTTCTCTTGTGTCAACATCCTAGATCACACTCTTTTACTCCTTATTCCTCATCCTTGTGACCATCTGACTCCTTCTTTACCTCATTGTATAAAACTTCAATCCAATGAAATGAGCACATTTTGCCCTTATTCAAGTTTGCTGAAGTCTTTGACTTTATTTAATGGCTTACTGTTCTTTTTTGCTTCCTCTGTATACTTCCTTTATCCACTGCAAGCACAAATAATTTAATCTATTAGATAAAGTTCTACTTGTATTTTAATTCTCAATAGATGATGTGTCTGGACAGAAAGGCACCACTACGGATATTCATCATATTGATTACTGCTGCAGTAGCCTTATCTATATGGGTTCAATCCTGCCAAGGATATAACAGCTGGCCATCTTCCAAAGTTTCAGGGCAACTTCCACATACTCGGAATGTTAGGCAGCTCAAGCTCAGCTGCCTAAAAACACAGGCTTGAGTGCCAAGCCCTTCAGAGGTTTCCTGCCACCAAAGAGTTCTTTTGTGTATGATTTTTAGGATTGATTGGTGTTCCTTTGCTGGGCAGATAAGTTCCCCTTGAGGAAAAACCTTCAACATAAAAAAAATGTTTAAATTTACTTTCCTGCTCAGGAAAGTTATTTAATGAGACTTAACTGTACTTTTAAACTGAAAGCATTTTTCTCCTGTCCATTTAAAAGTAGTTATTTTTTTTTTCTGTGGAGAAATTGTGTTTATTATATTTTTGAGGCTGGAAAAGTGTATTTAAAGAGCTTTTTACAGTGTTTTTCTGGGAAAAAGTGACTTTTAACAAATGACTTTTACCAGCTTACACTGGTTGTTTTCCCTGGGAAAGAGGCACCACTTTTTGGCTTGACCATAGAACAAACTATCTGTCCCACAGTTGAATGAAACAGAATTAAGCAAACAGCGATTGCAGGCTAACAGTCAGCCATAGGTAGGTGACTCTGCTCTGGGCAAAGCTGGCTCCTCAGACCACTCATCTTTTACCGTGATCCATCTGGTGTAGCACCTAAAGCTACTATGGACTGGGGAGTAGCCACGTCCTGTGTGGTGGTTGTTGTCACTTTAGTGGACAAGGGAGGATCACTCATGTTGCCCCTGGAACAGGGAAGGCTTCCCTGTTTAGTCAGGATGTTGTGCCCATCCCTGGGAAAGCTGTTGCTGCCATTAATAACACTGTTGACCACATTTTTGTGTCAAAAAGAAACAGAAAACTAAGCATGTATCTATCTAGACAGGAGTAGTTCACTAGACTTGGCTCTGGGTCTAATTCAGGCTATTGATTCTTTTATAATGTAGTTTCTGATAAAAGTAAGAGGTATGCCTCTTTTCCTGAAGAGATTCAAGATACTGAATCAGAACAGGAAGATGAAGGGACAGATGCAAAGTTTTCCTCTCAGATATCTGATTCAAACTCAAAGGAGAGCACAGTATCTGATTCTTCACGATTCTCCCTGTGGAGAGTTCTCTTTCTCTGAGACTTTTTCCAGAATATGCCAGTGCTTTTAGTAGGAAAACACTGAGGTTTCTCAGTCCCTCAGAAAATACTGTTGTGCTATTACAGATGGAATTTCCAGAACCTTCACCCATCCCTCCATTGCTGTCATCTTTGGAGGATGTGTGTGTCACTGCCTGTAGTTTTCCCGACAGTTAGAGTTCTTGCCCTGGAAATTTTATACACTCATCCCAAACCTAACACAGCAACTATGTCAAACATTTAGTTAATTCTAATCCTACACTTTTTTGACAAGGATGGGAAAATAATTGATTAGTATGGGAAAAAAAGCATGCTTCTGCAGCTTTGATTTTCAGAATTCTGAATTGTCAGGCTCTTATTTTAAAATTTATTCTGACTAATTTTGAAAGTATGAGGAATATTTTATCTGCAGTTTCTTCTTGTGAGAGAAGCAAAATCTGCTTTAAATATTTTACTTCTGTTTTATAGGTCACAACTCATTAGTGTGTGTATAACTCTGGTGATACTTCTTAAAGGGCTATGACCATTGATACTGTTTTGAGGATGTTTGCTTGGCTGAGTTCTCCAAAATGATGTGAAAATTGAGATTTTAAAATTTTCTCTGGGTAGAATTTTTTTAAACAAGAAACATCTTTATTAAAGTATCTCATATGACATAGGTAATCTTACATTTACATAAATGAAAGCAAACTATACTGATACAATTCCAGCTACAAACAGTATACATTACAAACCACGTTGACATAATTACAGTTGCAAACATTATACATCACTTATAATCTGTCCAGTTATTGTCAGTCAAACATTACATAGCTCATTCAAGTTCTGCCTTCTTTTAAACCTCGTTCCTCCTCTGCATGTATTGTTCCCACAATTCCCATTTTTGTCGTATGTAATTTGCTCCTACCCTTTTCTAAAGATTCTCTGAACAAATATTTAGTTTTTGGTTTCTCTACAGCAGAGATGATCAAAAAGGGTGTTAACAGAGGTAAGCTGATACAAAGATTTTTCAGTCGTCCTTTTCTAAATTTTCTAAGGGATTCTCTAACCCCTACCAGTATTGGCAAGAAACAGAAATAAAGTCTCAACAAAATGCTGGTAAAAAGATGTTTAATAAGAAATGGCAAGGGGGTTCCAAAAAGAATATAAGACCCCCCTCTAAAACCAAGGTCAGTAGAGCAAGTCAATATGACTCTTTTTGGGACCTTGTCCCCACTTCCACCCTGGCAGTCCTTTTCCCTTCCAGAAAGTCTGAATCTCCACATCTGTTTTTGGCAACAGATAGTTTCAGACAAATGATTGTGAAGACCATTCAGCAAGGTTATAAATGGCATTAGGAAGAAATTCCTCCTTTCCATAGTCCTAACCCACCAGATCAGACTCCTTTATTTCCCCCTGCCCTTCAACACATGTTCTCCCACGTAGTGATAGAGCCAATTCCTCCTTCCCAGATTGAGAAATGTGTTTATTCAAATATGTTTTTGGTACCAAAGAAACAAAATGCTTGAAGACCAGTTCTAGATCTTTCTTACCTAAACCAATTTACAACCTGCTCTCCCTTTGTCATCATTTAAGCTTCCTGGTAACACTAGATTTAAAATGTGCTTATCATCGCATCTGAATTCATCCATACTTCGGTCATTTCTTAAGGTTTTGTGTGTCTGCATTAGATTATCGGTTCTTTGCCTTACCCTTTGGACTATCCAATACACCAAGAATGTTCACAAATTGTCTAGCTCCAATTATAACACATTGCAGGTTACAGGGCATCCATTTTTTCCATATTTATACTTACTTATGTAGAGTCATTTTCAAAGTGTCAGGAATCTCTGACTTGAATGAGAGATATCTTACACAAACTGAGATTCAAAGAGATTATTCAAAAATCATTTTGATAAGATTGTGTCCTTGGGGTGTCTGCTAGACACCTCAGTTCAAAGAGATTTTCTTCCACAGGATAAAACAGATCTGTGCCTAGCTTACCTTATTCCTCTGGAGAGGAGGGGTAGATAAGCTAATTACAGTTAGCTGTGGGTCAGATTTGTTTGTATCCCAATCTTTTTTTTTGTTTGTCCTGAAATCCAAGTCCCTGGATTATAGGTTGGATATCACAACCTGCCTTCAGTGAGTGGATCTTTGGTATTGTTGCACCTTGAATATCCTTGGACAGCACTCCTCCCAAACCTACATGTGAGGTATCTGTATACAGGGTTAATACCTTATTAAAATCAGGAGTCACTGACACTAGTTCTGAAAATAATGTTCTTTTTAACTCATTAAATGCTCTATGCCTTAAGGGACCAGTAAACCTTGACATGAACCCTTCCTTTGTGAGTGCTATCAAAGAAGAGGTGATGATGTAAATTTAGGTACATATTTTCTTTAGTATGTAGCCAGCCCAAGAAAAGGCTTCATCTGTCCTTTAGTGGAAGGTATAGGCCAATTTTTATGGTCTCTCTTTTTCTAGATGTGGTTTGAACACCCTTTCCTACAAGATATTGCAAATTATTGGCTTACACTTTGCCTTTCTTAGCATTCATAGTCAAGTCTGCATGTCTTATGGATTCTAACACAAACTGCATTTTTGGCAAGTACAGCTTTCAGTCATCAGAATGGATGACCACATCATCCATGTGTGCTTCAGCATATAGTGAGTGGAACTTCAATATTTTATCCATCAATCTCTGAAAAGTGGATGGAGTTCCTTGTAGGCCAAATAGTAGCACTGCGTACTGAAACAGATTTTCAAGGGTTAAAGGATGCTTTTTCTTCAACAGAATGGGAAAAACAGTATCTGCAAGTGTCAGTTTGTGAACTCTAGTGCTGTCAAGCACCTGGCCTCTTTTAGGTTCTCTATCAGATTGAGGGTTGGTATACTGGTTAAAGTATTTACCTCACAGACAATAGGCTACAGAGTTTGATTCTGACCTCTAAAAAGGGACATTGGCTAGACTTAAAAATTTATATATGTATAGATGGTTCTACTACCGGAGATTGAAGTTACACTATTTTGAAATCCAGTATTAGATGGCCACTAATGCAAAAGTGCACTTGAGCGAATGGTTACGGACCTTAGGGTTAGGGCTTGGGTTAAGGGTAGTGAATAACTAGTAGGGCTGTCCACTATCCTTAACCCAAGCCCTAATCCTAAGGTCCATGACTACCGCACCACAGTGGAGGAAATTGTATGTCCTCCACAGTGCAGTAGTCAATGACTTATGTTCTCCACTGTGTTGCGGTTGTCACGGACCTTAGGGTTAGAGCTTGGGTTAAGGATAGTGGATACCTAGTAGGGCTATCCACTATCCTTAACCCAAGCCCTAACCGTAAGGTCCGTGACTATATACCACAGTGGAGGACATTGCCTGTTCGTTCTAGTGGTGTTCGCGAAAGTGCACTTTCTGTGAAGTGCACTTTCACTTTAGTGGGCATCTACTACTGGATTTTGAAATAGTGTAATTTTGATCTCCGGTAGTAGACCCGTATATATATATATATATATATATATATATATATATATATATATATATATATATATATATATATATATGTGTGTGTGTATATATATGGGTCTACTTTAGATGCCCGAATGCTCAGTTCACCGACAACAACTTAATCGACCCGGAATCACCAACAGCTTTATTGTCCGACAAACAATTTTCCCGACATTGAATTCACCAATAGTAATGCACCATATACGCCGGTAGCAACTTAAATCATTACAGCATGAATGCTAATTCCGTGTAAAAAGAAAAAGCAAAGCAAAATAACTGGTTTAGTGAGAACGACTAGTGCA